>NC_048229.1:22475353-22529232 GCF_002007445.2 Ailuropoda melanoleuca
CTCTTTTATTCCAAAATATTCACCAAGTAAGCTTCAGGAAGCCAAGAATCTTTGGGTTGTTCACTGCGCGGTCCCCAAAGCCAAGAATGGTGTCTGCCCCTGGGATAAGCCCCCAAATACTTGTCGAGTGAATTTGGTAGGAGAATCAAGCCCCCTGTATATGCAAGGAGGCAGGCTGAGGATTACCCATGCATTTGAAGAAAGAACGCCGGTGGACGCTGCGGCGTTTCTGATCGGGAGAAGTGTGGCATCAGATCAACGTTGCATTTCCACTTTCTCGCCTGGTAGTGACACGACCAGCACTCCGCTGGAAGAAGGCAACTTGAAGCAACAGTCAACATCACCCCGGACTCCTGGGCTGTGAGCCCCTTGAAGGCAGGGCCGGTTTCCACAGAAGTGTCTCGCCTGGGTGGCTGAGCCCCGGGTCCTGCGGGGAGCTGAGCTCCCAGTGCACCTTACGCCAGATGGCTCTCCCGGGCCCTGCATCTATCATGGCAGTTGGTCTTGGGGAACACAGAAGCGACACTTGAGAGATGGATGTCGTTGGCAAATGGGCTGTGGTGATCATGCGTCTCCATTTCCCTTAATATACATGATGAATAAACTTAATTACACGGAAAATTGCTGCCATTGAAGAATGTGGTGCGTGTGGCTTTCTTGTGTTGCTAGTGTTTCCCCACTCAGCTGATGGTCCAAGGTTTCTAGGGAGGGAAGCAGAGACCCCATCACTGACTCCAAGGTCGGTTTTCACCAGTAGAAAGTCACGCCTGAGGACGGCGAGTGCACAGTCCTGATGAGGTGACAGCATGTAAGGGCTAAGAAGGCCTGGGGTGTAAATTTCATCCAGCCACCCATTTTACAGATGGGGATAATAGAGCCCCAGAGGGATGGATGCAATGACTTGAATGGGGGCCAGGGAAGAAGCATGGTCTCTTCTCCCCCAAGTCCTGTATGTCGCTCCGATCAGAAAGAGGCATAAGTCAAGTCCCTGTTGGTTTCAATTTCTTCAAAAGCAGACGTTTGGGAAACGGCCCCATGCCAAGAGCCTACTCCATAATGGTCAAAATTCCAACGAGAATTTTAGCTCAGCAAAAGCTAGCTGTCACTCGTGTTGGTTTTGTTAGTGAAAAATTTTACGCATTTAATCAAATCAGTTTTAAGCTTTTAGTGACAAATTTTAAGCATTTAATAAAGGCAGTTCACCCAGAATGGAAGAAAAGAGAAACAATCAGGGCCCGAGAGGCAGGAAATCTAAGTGCTCTTACAGCCTGCTACTAACTGGCTCTGTGCAATTTAGCAAAGCCACGCATCCCCCGAGCCTCAGTTTCCTGTCCTGTCAAACGAACACACGAATCCCTTCCGTTAACCATCAGTGGATCGTTGGAGGCTCAGGTAGGCTAATGAACGTCCGGGCTGCACACACCTGTGAGAGGTTATATGACAGTTTTAACCAGAGACTTCTGCCCCATATCACTGCACGACCAGTCATGGACAGAGCATAAGCTCGGGCAAGTGTCCTGTGGTCTTCCAGCCCCTGCTGAAATGAAGACAAGCCTGTCTGAAGGCAGGCAGCTGGGGTGGGACAGGGCAGGGAATCGTAACAGCCAATGTCTGTGTCCAACATTCATCATCATTCAGGAGACACCTTACTCTGGGGCCGTCAGATGCCAAGGGAGGGCCACGATGATGAGGAAGACACAGGCTCCGCCCTCAAGGAGCACACAGTCTAGGAGAACAGACAGATAGCGTCATTCCATGAGCGTGACAACTAAAAAGTAGCCAAAAATAGCTGCAGAGCTGGAGATGCAATCCAGGAGGACCCTTGGGAGGCACGTGGTTTTGAATGAATGAGTCACGTGCACGCACGCCCTGCGTCTAACAGGCTGGAAATAGAGGCAAATAAAACAGATGGGGTCCCCGCTTTCACTGGCCCTAAAATCTATTAAATGAATCTTGTCCAGGCCCGCAAAGGGCAGCGGAAAGGGTGCTTGGAGCAGAGAGAACAGCACAGGCAAAAGCATGCAGGCGTGAAGCAATTTGGCATTACTGGATCACGAACCACTAGACAGTGGGGGAGGCGGGATAGGAAACCTCTCTTACTTTAAAGTTTGCAAAGAAGCAGCAATAGCTGATTGCCCACCTGGCACCACCCAACACAACTTCCCTCAAATGCACAGCGAGCAACAGGTGAATGGGTAAACCAATGCGGTCTGGCATCCGACGGATTGCCATTCAGCCATCAGAAAGGAAGGAGGTCCTGACGTAGCACGACACAGATGGACCTTGAGGACGTAATGCTGAGTGACATAAGCCAGGCACAGAAGGACAAACAGTGTAGGGTTCTGCTAGGATGAGGTGCCTAGCATGGGAAAGCAGAACAGAGACTACCAGGGACTGGGGGCGGGGAGGGCCGAGAGGGGAGTCAACACGTAATGGGGACAGAGTTTCTGTCGGGGAGGAAGAGGAGAAAGTTCTGGAGATGCATGAATGTACTCAATGCCCCTGAACAGGACACTTCGACATGGTTAACACAGCAAATGTTGTGTTGTGTATATTGTACCAAAATAAGAAAACTTGGAAAGAAGTGCCCTGGGCTACTCTGAGCTATCTGTGTGTCTTACGAATACTCAGAGGCTCCTTTGTTCGTTCATTCCACGCGTATCCATGACGCGCCAGCAACATACGAGACACAGTCCGCAGCACTGGGGATACAGAGGCAAAAAAGACAAAGACCCCTGCTGGCCCAGAGGTGACAGGAATGCAGGAGCCAGACAGAAACAAGTAAATGCATTAATAAACAAGGTAATTATAGATGGTTATGAGCTTGGAAGGATATCAACAGGGGTGGTGTGCTGGGGAGATAGGGAGGGAGCCTTCCTACTTTAGAGAGTGCGGTCTAGACTGGGCTCCCCGCAGAGTAGCAGATCCCCTGAGGCCTGCCAGCATCCACCAAGCAACCAGCTGGGAGGGCAGCAAGTCCTAATATGTAATAGACACCGCTGTGTGTCATATAGTTGTAACCCTGACTCCCTCGCTCCCACCGTCCCAGTCTTTTCTGATCCCAGCCCCGCTCCGGGAGGGTCCTGGGTCCTGGAGGGTCCTGGGTCCTGGAGATGGATATGGCCATTGTTAAGACTCAGGGCTCTTCCCTAAGCATTTTCCAAGCCTCCCCCAACAGAAAGTGCTTCTACGTGTCTAACCTTCCTCTCTCCTGCTGCAGGCACCTCTATTGGGTCTTTAGGGAGACAGGGACTCTTCTTAGGAAGTGGCCCTCACGCTGACCTTCCAAGCCACCACGTCCCCTAGAGTCTCTGACAGTGTCACCTGAGACCCACAGTGAGAGAAAAGAGCCCAATTGCCAAGCAATTGGTGGTGGGGAGCTGCACCAGGGAGCTGGGAGCTACAGCTCGTTAGCAGTAATATAATTAAGTCCCAAGCTGGGGCTGGTCCATTAGTGCCTTTAGATCATCCAAAGGCAGTGGTTTCCTTAATGAAAGGTTCTCTATTACAAAATCGGGCTTCCATCCATCTCCATTATGGGGGGCAGTTTACCTGCTAATCTACACACCACACACGCTCCCCAGCAGGGGGTGGTGGCCACGAGAAGGTGCAGAACGGCTCTCCAGGCACCGGGATGCTGATGAACGGCCCGTCCCTGCTGCTGCGGCAGACGGAACATCCAATCCTCCCGGGGCCGGCTGTCTGCCAATGTCTAGGGGATAAGAGAGAACTCAGACCTCTTGGGATGGGGCAAATTCAGGCCAAGACAGGGGGGTAGGTTCACCCAGGCGGCTTGCAGAATGACTTCCGGTGAAGAAATGGAGAGATGGGATTTCTATGGCTGCCTGTTCAGGAGCGCTGGGTGGGCCCGGCTCCAGCTTGCCCAATCAAGCAACAAGGCGTCTGCAGGTCCTGTTGCTCACCCGACACCTTTGGCAGCTCCTATCGATTCCACCTTCAAGACGCTCCCAGGATCTGACCCCTTCTGGTCACCTCCACCCAGCTGACTGTGTAGACCGGGAGGGCTTAGAGGGGAAATGGACTCACCATGGGTGAAATCTGGTGAATGCATCACTTCCCCATTATTTTTACAACCAAACCTCCAGTCCTGGGAGATGTTCTGAGATGGGGAGAGAAAATGGTCTCCTTCTCATAGGTCTGGGAAACTTGGAACGATTCTTTTTGTCTGCAGCAAAGACACCTGTTGGAATCCTCACTTCTGTGACACATTTGATCGTGGATCTGAGCTAAGGCAATTTTAGCAAGAAGTTTCTCTTGCTTTCAGTCCTAAGTCAAGAAGTCCCTTGTTTGTCTCCTCTTGCCCCTCAGCAAGGTAGGGGAGGGCGGTAGGGAGACCAGCATCCACTGGGAATTTGCCACGGGAGTGACACGGGGCTATGTGCACCTTGTCTCTTCGGGTCCTCACAATGTTCCTATGACATGTGTACTATCACGACCCCCATCCATCGTGCAGACGAGAAAAGTCAGCTTAAAACGCTTCACTAAGGTCCACGTGACTAGGAAAGCCACCTTTCCTGGCTCTAAGCTCGAGCCCTGTGGCTCCAAGCCACTATGTCCTGCTACCTGGGGACCTGAACATGCCTCACAGAACTTTCTCCCTCCCAGCACCTCCCTCTTGCCCCAATAGTCTCCCTGCTCCCCCACCATCACAGCCTCCTCTGGGAGCCAAGGGGTTAACCTCTCCCTCCTGTGTGCCCAGATTCAAGTTCATTACGCTGACTAATTGCTTCAAAGTCAGCGATTCCACCATGGCTAATGGAAAATGTATCTGCAAGTAATAGATTAATTGGCCACTTGTGATCAGCCCTCAACTAGAGAATCACCGGCTTGCTGGACCCACCCAGCCAGTCCTTCTGGGGCCCAGGAAAGGGAACCAGAGGCTGGTCTTGAAGGGTTTTGGGGGGCATCTGGAGTTTCACTGACCATCGCCCTGAGAAAAGCCAGCCAGCCAGCCAGCTCCGTCCCTAAGGAGACACATTCTGCATCCTTTTCAAATCATTAAAATGCAAGTGTGCTAACTTGAAAAGAATGGAAATCTTATCAGCATAATGAGCCACCAAATATCAGAACAGCAGCACACCAGCTTCCCCCTACCCCAGAACGAGAGGGGGAGGGGGGCTTTTCTCAGAAGGTTTAAAGTCATTAATTATACAGTAACAGCTACCAGTTTGCACACTAGCTATGAGCCACCCGCTGCATTTACCATTACTCATTTCATTCCAGCAACAGCCCATGAGGCAAGTACTATCATTATCCTAGTTTACGGAAGGGACACAGAGCTCAGAAAGAGGCGGCAGCCTACCCTAGGTCACACAGCAAGAAAGTAGAAGTGGCCTTGGGGAGACCTCAGGTCTGTGGGACTCCAAAACCAAATCTTTTATTCTCTGCTCCAGGGGGTCATTAAAATGATAGGCCATGCATAGGCCAGATGCGGCCCACCGGGCTGTGTTTGTAAATAAAGTTTTATTGGAACAGAGCCATGCCCATTCATTTACATATTGTCTTTACATTGCACCAGCTGAGTCAGTAGTTAAGCTCACATCGCCCACAAAACCTGAAATGTCTATCGTCTGCCTCTTTGCAGAAAAAGTTCACAGACCACTGCCAGACCAATTTACCCAGCGCAAAACTTGTACCGTAATGAAAGGAGGGGAGGTGACCAAGGGCGACATGGCCATTGATGAACCTGGAGATTAAAATGGTGACCCCATCTCCCAGACACTGTAAGGAAGATCTCTGTGACTCTGGGAACAGAGAGGGAAGTGAAGTGCTTAGCAGGCACACAGTAGGCACTCAATAGATGCAGGGTAGATGAGTGAAGAACACAGCTGGAGGTCTCAGAGGTCAAGCCTTGCAGAGTTCCCGCCTTTGCTTGCCTGGTAAATGGGACTCCGCTCAACCCCCTGCTGCCCACGCCCCCACGGGTTGGGCTGGCGGTCTCTGGTCTCCAGTCTCCGGAGTTTTACTGGCTGAATGAGTCGTGGGAGGCTGTAAAAACACGAGGACTCGTTCCTTTAAGCCTCCCCTGTAAGTCACCCCGAAGCATTTCCCTGATCGATTGGCTCTTCTCCTCCTTGTAGGAGCCCTCCCCAGGGAACTGTTTGCAGAAAGGAATAGGCCAGTTTGCATTTAGTCACCTTTATCTGACCCAGGAGATAAATCTCTCTTAGTTTGGTTTTTCCGCAGGGGGGTGGGATCCTGGGAGGCCCGCGTGCTGCCCCTCACCGATGCTGGAGACCTCGCTAATGCAGAGGCTGATTATTCCAAATGGAAGCTGATCTGAGGGCGGGAGCGAGCTGACATGCCCTGGGAAAAGCAGGCTTCTCTGAGAAAGAGGGTTTGTAAAGGCAGGATGGCCAAGGTGCATTTGAGCTTTCAAAGCCTCACGCCCCGCTCTGGGGACTCCAGAACACCTGATTGCGGCCCCACCCACGGGCCCGTGGGCAGGGAAAAAAGGGGTCCTCTGGGGGGAGGGGGCGGCAAGCTGGCCAGAGAAGGGGTGCGTGCACAGCGACCCCTAGAGGCCACGTGTGTGCATCACAAGCCCTGAATTCAAATCCTAGCTCCTTTCTAACCCAGCACCCGCTTCATTTCTGAGCCTCGGTTTCTTTCTTTGTAAAATGGACATGCTCTGACCTCGTAGATGCTGACCTCAAAACGGTCTTGAGGATGAAATGAATTTCTGCATTTAAAGAAAGGGCTTGGTACGCGGCGTACTCTCAATAAAGGTCACTACTCCTACCCCTGGTGGTAGTATTATTGTTGTTGTTCTGTTGTTACCTCACTGAGACAGAAAAGCAGAGCGTGTTACGCATACACCCACCATACTCTCTCCCACCAACACGCACGGGTGGTGTGGCGCACCTGTCCCTAGCTTCCGCATCAGATCTACACAGAAGAAACCACTGGCTTCCCGAAGGCATGGATTTGTTGCCCAGAGATCCTGGACCATTTCATTAATAAATTTCCTTCCCCCTCTCAGAGACCCCCCTCCTCGAAAGGTTTCCCGGGGCTCAGGGCAGACCCTTTCACATGCTGTCAAGTCAGTCTTTTTGAGAAGGATTCAACCTTCTCTCTGCCCTTCCCCGTGGGGGACAACAGGCAGGTGACAATGCTTGACCCACGGAAGCCATCACAAGGAGACGGTGCAGGTACCTTGGCGAGGAGGCATGTTTTGGCGCAGCTGGAATCCTGCTGCCTCTTACCCCGCACCGAGGGGGAACGTTAGCAGTTAAGGACCCAACCTCAGACAGACCACTTCCCCCATCCTGGATCTGTCACTTCCTAGCCTGCCTGGGGGTTGAATCTCAGGAAGATGGGCATACTAGTGGCCTCAGCCTCATGGGATTATCATGAGGTTAACAGAGATAATACACCACCAAGCCCTTAACTGTCCGTGCTCTGTAAAGGGTGGATATTATTATCAACCCTGACTGCAAGTTGGACTCTAGGATTTTTCATCTCAGTTTGGCCACAAACTAACCAATGATCCTGGGCAAGTCCCTGCACCTCTCTGGGCCTCAGTTTACCCTCCTGTTCTCCAAAGGCTCCCTCCCCACTGGGAGCCCACCACCCTGTGGCATGCTGAATCCTCACCCCATGTCAGCACCGAGTCTGAGATCTTTGCTCCAGAATCTCTGCAAATTCTCCGAATAGCATCACTGCCCATTCATTATGTCTTTTTTTTCCCCCAGGAGCAGAAACTGGGGTTTGCCCAAGCTGGGGTTCACCCCATGTTCTCCACTTCTTTGAAATACACACACACACACACACACACATACACACTCACCGTGGCAGAATAGTCATTTCCTGCTGCCTTTATCCTCCTGCCCCCATACCATGTCCATCCCAAAGTCCTTGTTAGAATATCCCCCCCGGGATCAGCAGGTGGGAAATGTCATTTTGGAGCCATTACTAGAGCTTTAAGATGCTTAGAGCCCATCAACACCAATTGCGACTCCCCGTCCGGCCAGGGGGAGGGGGCGGCCTGGAGCTGCTCATGTCTCTGGCAAGGGAACCTGTGTCAGCCACCCCACACCATGGGGCACCACCCACCCCGAAGGCAGGCACGGAGGGTTGTCTGGGGGCTGGGGACCCCCGCCATTCTGTGTCCTCAGATTTCCCTGCCATGGCTGATTTGAATAATTCAGCAGTGCCGGGTCTCCTGGGCACTATTGCCTTCAGTGAAGGCAAATCAGTCGCCCGCTCGGCCTGTTAAGAGGGCCCCTGCCTGCTGCCTTTTTCTGTAAATCAGGATTAATGAGATGGTGAGGGGAAGCGCCGAGCCCTGGGCAGAGATGTTGGCAGCCAGCTCTGCCGGAGCAGCGGGCCTCAGAAGCAGCTCCCGCCTCCATGTCCTCGGGCAGTCTTCGGTGGCAGTCATCAACCTGTCGATAACTAGAGATCACCCAGCCTGCCAGACCCCTCCTCGGCCTGGCCCCTCACCGGCCCCCATGGCTCCAGGGGAAAGAGAAAGCAAGAGAGAGAAGCTGTCTGCGAGCAACGAGCAACGTGGCCCCCACCCCTTGCCGCCTGACAGGCTAGGGTGGTGCCAGGGGCTGGGCTCCTTCCCCGCAGGCGGCACCCAAAAACCCAGCGCGAGGGAGATTCTCCCAGCCCGGGGCTGGCAGACAGCTCATCACTCCAAAGCAGTGAGTGCCCCGTGCCTGGCTTTTTGACAGCTGTCACTCACACAGGGCGCAAGGGACAATGTCCTGGTGCCTCTCATTGGTGGTGCCTGCCTCTCCCTCCTCTTGCCTTGTAATGGCTAAACGGGCGGGCTCTGCCTACCCCACTTAGATGCTGTGTGACCTTGGGCAAGTCAGTCAGCCTCTCTGGGCCTCAACTGCCTCATCTGGAAAATGAAGATAAAACCATGTACTGGCCCCACAGGTTGCAGTGGAGATTCCAAGGTACACAGGCTTAGAGGTCCTGACCACCAGCCGCCGTCCAGCCCACAGCTGGACAATCACATTGTATGCCTATCTCTATCGTGGTTAACTCCAGAATCCCGCTACTCAAACTGTGGGTCCGCAGCCCAGGTCAGGTGGCAAACGGCTTGTCACCTGTGCACCATGAGGTATAGAGAAAGAGAGGAAGTATTTAGAAACTTTTGTGGTAGTTTTGACATACAGCAATTTTGTATCCATCGAATATAATGATAAAAATGCAGGGGCTTGGATTTTATATGTGTTTTAATTTTTTATTTAATTTTTATCAAAGTCGTTTTGTACCGTATTTTACAAAAACATCCTTCTGCAATGAAATGGGATTTAAGAAAAATACGTCGGACACTCAGTGCAGGTAGTTTAGAAAAAAATGTTCTAGACCAACGTTAATATCACATCAAGCTTCAAATCCCCTGGAGATCTTGTTCAAATGCGAATTCTGGGGGCACCTGTGTGGCTCAGTCATTAAATGTCTGCCTTTGGCCCAGGGTGTGATCCCAGGGTCCTGGGATCCAGGCCTGCATCGGGCTCCCTCCTCCGCTGGGAGCCTGCTTCTTCCTCTCCCACTCCCTCTGCTTGTGTTCCCTCTCTCGCTGGCTGTCTCTCTCTCTGCCAAATAAATAAATAAAATCTTTAAAAAAAAATGCGGATTCTGAATCAGTGGGCCCAGGTGGGACCTGAGAGTCTGCATTTTCAACAAGGGCTCAGTGGAGGCCAGTGATCTGGTCCAGGGGCCACACTGGCGAGGGGAGAGTGTGGAGCACCCCCAGTGATGCCTTTTCCCTTCCTTGACCCAATTTCATTCCCTGTAACACCCCTGTACCCAGGGATGCTGCTTCCTACCCTTCCCCTGGCTCGGTACTCACTGAGGCCTCCAGACACAGTCATACTGAGGCTAAAGTTCACACGCCACCACCCAATCAGAGACCTCAGTCAGGAGTCCCAGCCACCACAGCATCCAACCATTAATGTGTGGGCAGTAGGTATTATGTGCCGGGCTTCGTTTGCGCCAGCGTGATGCCCTGCCCTAGCACGGTAACTGTTGCTCTTCTGTCTGCAAGTCTAAGAGATAACACATGTCAATCATGAGCCCCGTGCCAGGCAGTCAGCCCTCAGCCGATGGCTGCTATTTTAGCGATCGTCCTTTCTCCCTATAGCAACTCCTTAGGAGAGAGGTGTATCTGTTAGCTGTGGCTGTGTAACAAACCATCCCAAACCCTAGCGGCCTAAATCAACATGCATGTATCCAATGTTGCCCATGAGTTTATGAGTCTGCTGGCTCTTCTGCTCTTCTGGGTCTGTCCTGGCAGATAGAGGATGGCTCCCTTGTGCATCTGTGTTCACCTGGGTGCCAGGTGTTTTAGAATGGCCTCAGCGGGGACAGCCCGTGTCTGCTCCATGTGGCATCTCATTCACCAGCAGGTTTGCCTGAGCTTCTCCTTATGAGGATCAGAGAACAGAGTGAACAAAGCCTCTTGAGACCTGGGCTCAGGACTGACATACTTTCTCTCTTTCCACATTCTACTAACCAAAATAAGTCAAATGGACAGCCCAGAATCAAGAGGTGTGGGGAAAAAAACTCCACCTCGAGATGGGTGGAGATGTGACATCACACTGCAAAGGACATAAATACAAAAGCAGGGGAAGAGTGCAGGCTATTTTTATAGGCTTATCATTATTCTGCTTTCTAGACAAGGAAACTGAGGGTCAGAGAGGTTTAGAGCCTTGCCTGAGGTCAGACAGCAGCTATAAAGGGACAGAGCCAAGCTCTGCCTGACTCTGGAAACTGTGCTAACCTCTCTTCCAGATTCTTCTCTGTGTGCTAAAAGAAGGAAAAAAAATACATTTTGGTAACTCAATTCACCAAAGGAAGAGGATTTTCAAATATTTTGACATCTCCAGTGGAAGATTTTGCCTGCTCTGGCTCCTGGGCCACCCCCTGCCCTGTAATCACAGGCCTGTTTTCCATCACCTGCTCTCCCCTTTCCTCCTGGGCCTTGAAGCTTCAGGCAATTTATCTTTCCCTCTTTTTTTTAATGGTCTCTTTAACACAAGGGCTTTCTAATGAGACAAATTGAAGGTCTTGGGAGTCAAGCAGAACTCACACGTGCTCACAGGAGGGGATGCTGTGAGGAGCAAAAGGGGGCCCAGAGAAGACACAGGCACAGGCTGAGTGGTCACCAAATCTCAGAACTGGGGGGATGCTGTCTCTTCATCACCCTATTTGCCTAGTTAGGGAAGAAGGGCATCCCTGTCCCAAAAATCGAGTGTCACTTGTCCTGTCTTCCCCAGACTCCCACAGTCCCAAAAAGACCCATGGAAGTTCTTTGGAATGGGTTGTGGCAATACAGGTAAATTTGGGAACTCAAGTACTTGAGAAGCTTAAGTGTAATTTTCTGCTATTGAGTATAATTTCTATCCAATCCTGTGTGGTGCCACACGGCAGAAATGCAAGCATTGGCGAGTTAGGGTCCTCTGCCTCCTTTCTGTGGAATTGTGTCTGAATTCCAGAGAGATTATGGTATGCCAGCTTGAATGCATCCATTATGGATTGCTGCATGACAAATGTAGTGGCTTAAAATGATAATAAACATTTATTATTTCATGTGGCTTCTGTAAGTTGAAACTTCATGACTACATGGTCAAGCTCCAGTTCTCTCATGAGGGAACAGTCAGATATAAGCTGGGGCTGTGGGCTCATCTGAAGACTTGACTGGGGCTGAAGGCTCCAGTTCCAAGGGGGCTCATTCATGTGGCTTACTTGTTAATGCCCTGTGAGCAGGGGGCCTGCCATCTTTCTACATGGACCTCTCCACAGAACTGCTCAGGGTCCTCCCAATATGGCTTCCTTCAAAGCCGGGATCCAAGAGAATGAGGTGAAAGCTGCAAAGCCCTTTATGACCTCACCTCAAAAGTCACCTCTCCTGCATGATACCAATCACACAGACAGTCCTGATTTAATGAAGAAGGAGACTACATGAGGTGATGCTTCCTGGGAGCCATCTTGGAAACTGGCCACCCCTGGGATGTCAGGAATGGGGGTCATCTGGTTCTTGGCAGTGTAATTACTGCACCAGCTTCTGCAGAGATGCCTTTGTTCCTGTGTGGCCCATGGTACCTTACAGACACCCGAGTTCACTCCCCACTGACCTCAAGCCCCTTCTGTCCTTACTCAGGATATGTGTATGTTCCCTTCACTCCCCACCTAACTCTGTCCCACAGCCCAGAGAGTCTTTCCTAGTTTTAGATACAGGATTGCTTCTCTTTTACATCCTTCCAAATCCTTTGTCATATGCCCAGTCCTTGGCTGGCTTTTAAAATTCAAAGGCAAGAATTCAACTCCTTCCTTATCTGCGTTCTGCTGTGTCATCCTTTCCCAGAGGCAATGAATGTTGCATGGCTTGGCTGCTGCCTGAACGAACAAGACTGGTCACAGGACATAAATAAATGCACAGAATTTTAAAAAGAAAAGAGAGAGACAAACTCCAGTTAATATTTCAAAATATTTTCCTGCCATGCCGTAAAGCACAGTGTTAATGGAAGTTGCCTGTGGCGTCTCTGTTGATTCTCACTGATGACCCTGGAAGAAATATTGGATACGTCCCCATTTTCTAGATGAAGAAACAAAGGGTCAGAGCTATTGGATGGCTTGCTAAACCCATATCCAGGGTCTGGTGGCATATGTGAGACTCAACCTCAAGTCAACGCGCTTGCTACAAGCGCACCACTTCCCTGTGTCCCCTGTGTCCTGTGTTCCTTCTTTCCCCTCTGAAATCTGCTTTCTTCAAGATTTTTCCCCTGCTACTGAAAAAGTATAGTACTAGGGCACAGTTTCCTTTCTCAGGCATCTTGACAAGAGAAAAGGGTCCTCTTAAGTTTAAGAACAGGTCCTTGAATGGTGGGATCTTAGGCACAAGTGAGAGAAGAACTGAAGGGTTGCTGGACCAATCAAATTCTCCTGAAATTATACACCAGAAAACCTCATGCTTCACCCACAGTGAATTTGACCTTTTGGATGAGGAGGATCAAATTCAGGGGGGCAAGAGAAACAGATGGACTTACAGAGAAAGCGGCAGGAGGAAAAAAAAATTAAAAATTCTAAGTGATCCAATCCATCCTCTTGCAACAAAGAACCTCTCCAAGGAGTGTCAGCTTCTGAATTTGATACCGACTCTAGAAGGTTATTAAGTTTGAACTCCTAATGAAGAACAGATGGGAAATGGAAGAAAATCAAAGATCAAAATATGCTTTCCATATTTCACGCTTAAATGAAAAAATTGTCAGGAGCCATTGGTTGTCTTTTGTGAGGTGTCACATCCATGGTGTGGGGTTTCCAAGTCAGAGGAGGGTGTTTCTTCTTCATGGATCCAGATGCAGCTGCCACGGGCAGACCAGGCAGTGGTGTGTATGCTGTCTCTTGAGGGTGAAGGTATCACTCCGCTGGTTCCGCTGGAGTCTGAAGGTCTCCCACAAGAGCGGTAAAGGACACAGATATCAGATGCATGCAAACCTGGGTTTAAATTCTGGATCAGCCATTATTTGTGTAATTTTAGGCAAGTTATTCAAACTCTATGGGCCTCAGTTTCCTCATCTATAAGGATCTCTAATGATTTCAATAAATTAATGTAGGGTAATGGTCTTTTGGTCATTATTTAAAAAGAAGATGAGGTAGTTGCTATAGAAACAGTACTATGTGTTCACCAAATGCTATTCCATATTCATCCTTCCAAGACACAGAGGAAACTACCCTTCCCAGCTCTGTTCCAGGTAGGTGGGATCATGTGATTGGTTCTGTGAGTGGAGGTGATAAGCATCCTTCCTGAGCTGAGACAGTTCGTGAAGGGACCTCACATTGAAATGCAGAAGCTGAGATGGAAGGAGCCTGGATCACTGAGTCACCGTGTGGAGCACAGTTGCCCAGCTCCACAGTGGACATTATGGGGGTGAACAATAAACTTTGCTTATTAGGTTTTGATTTTTCATTACAGCAGACCAGCTTCTCCTGACTAATTCATCAGTCGCTATTATTGTGTTATGTCTAGAAGACCCCCATCCAAATTCAAATAGAAGTGTTAACCGACTAACTGACCCACATGGAATATGTGAATTGCTTTGTCTGGATCCCAAGTAGGGAGCAGGGGATGCTGTGGCAGGTTGATTTAGAGGGGAAAGTGGACAGAAATGGTTTATCACAGAGAACCATAGCATCTGGCCAAGCCCAAGGGTGTCAGAGCACCCTTGTCCTCTCCTAATCAAACAGGTTGATGATTGCTTCATTTCCATCATTGCTCACCTCCTTTTCCCTCCTTCATTCACACAGCTCTTAATCACTTGGCATCATCTTATGCCCCTGGCCACACACTGTTCCCTCAGACCTGAGGGCAGGTGTGGATGCCCTGGTTTTGACCTGGGACATGAGACAGCATCTCGGTCAGCATCTCCCCCATCATACTCCCACCCCTGGTGCCTTGCCTATGGATGGACCAGTGTCTCACAAGAGGGGCTTGGACACACTGACTCAAAAAATCTCCATCCTTGGAATAATTGAGTCAGAAAGTCCACATCCCAGGATCATCATGTCTAAAATCAAAGAAATGCAAAACCAAACTCTATAGATGTTGGGGATAAGTGCTAAAGAATCAAAGACTATTAAAAACCATTGAATCATAAAAAAACACAGAACTATAGATTCCAGCTGAGCCTAAGCAGAAATGCTGTATGTTGAGTCTGCTCTACCCTCAGGCTGTGATTTGCATGAGTCGCTATGCATGAGTGATGTGGGCTGGAGAAGGAACAAGGTCTGTGCTTGGGATCCAGAAAGATGGAAGACAAGGCAAGGTGCTCTCTGACTCTCCTGGTTCCTATCATCCCAGCAGAGGGTCTCCACAATCCCCTTCATGAACACACTTACTGTTGACAAAGAGTCTCTACTTAACCAAGCTCTGGTTAGGCTTCTCTGAGCCCTCTTCTCAACTAGACTTTGACCTTGGTTCCCATTCTTGCTTGACCTGCATAGCCCAGTTGTAGTTAGAATCCTGCTAAGTCAATTTAGAGATGCTTCTCCACCTTTGATATCAGATCACCCTGGCCCGCCTTCAGCAAGAATCCTGTTAGGTCAGGGCGCCTGGGTGGCTCAGTCAGTTAAACATCCGACTCTTATTTTCTGCTCAGGTCATGATCTCAGAGTTGTGAGATCGAGCCCTGCATCAGGCTCCACTGGGTATGGGAGCTGCTTAAGATTCTCTCTCCCTCTCTCTCTGCCCCTCCTCTCCCACCTTCTGTCTGTCTGTCTCTCTCTAAAAATAAATAAATAAATAAATAAATAAATAAATAAATAAATAAAAGAATCCTGTTAGGTCAACAGCAAGAATCTCCCCTCGTCTTGATATCTTCTCTTCCTAATTGTTCCCCTCCCACTGCTAATCATAACCTGCTTCTTGGCTGAAAAATCCCAATGCATTCCTGTTGTATTCAGAGTTCGTCTCTCTCCCCTATCCTCATAGTCCTGAGTAAAGTCTTCCTTACCATTTTAACAAATGTCAGAATAAGTTTTTTTCTTCAGCAGTGGTGCACGGTGATACAGTGGGAGTCAAACTCTGTGCACGTGGCATGTTTTTTCAAATAAAACCATATAAGTAAGATGGGTAGAGTGGCTCAGTGCAAAAGCAGGAAGTGAGCTTGAAGTCCTTCTGTACACCTCGTAGTGAGACTCCTCCTTGGTAGACCTCACATTCCTTGGAGTCCCCAGGCATAGCTGGGAAACCACTGGGGAGGAAAAAAACCACTGGATAGTGAGCCAGGAGCTGACATCTCAGCTCCGACACTGCTCCCTCCACACGCTCCCCTGCGTCACAGAGACTGGGAGCCTGGAGACTCTATTCCCCCGACTTCCTTGCCAACAGAGATCCAGTTCAGGTTCCCCACCACCACCACCACCCCGTGGGAACACGTTCAAATGAGATTTGGAAGGCAGGAGAAGAGAAAGTATGCTCGTTCCACCAAAAGTGAGCAAACGCATAGACCTTGGCCGAAGGGAAACATGAGGTATTTTCTCCAGCATCTTCTGAGTATCCTCTGATAAATCGTCCGCTTTGGTGCTGTAGGCAGCTGAGACCATCAGTAATGCCCTGTGATGGCCGTACACTCTGCTGTCCCAGACACCACAGCAACTCCCTGACCTCCTAAACAGTTCCTAAGCATCAAGTACCCTGTATTAAAACTCTTCCTGCTTGAAATACCTAGAAGGGGTTCTGATTTCCTAATGCACTAAACAGAGTCAGGAAAGAGAGAAAAGAGAAAGGGAGATAGGGAGAGGGCGCGGGAAGGAAGGAAGGAAGGAAGGAAGGAAGGAAGGAAGGAAGGGAGGAAGGAAGGGAGGGAGGGAGGAAGGAAGGAAGGAAGGAAGGAAGGAAGGAAGGAAGGAAGGAAGGAAGGAAAGAAGGAAGGAAGGAAGGAAGGAGATTATTCCCCACTTTATTTTCGGTTAAAATACTAGATAGACATGCAGAGAGAGACTATGACAATGGGGTCATCTTCCCTCCCCCCTTTTAAAAAACTCTCACTTTCTGCAGAGAGGCAAGCCCTTCAGCTTTCTGCCCATGGCCTCCCATTTCTGATCTGTAAAATGGGTACATAGCATCTACCCTCCTTACTTTGCTAAAGACCCTCGACTATGACCTTCAACCATAACCTTGCCACTTTCAAGCTGTGGAGCTTTAGACAAGGCAGTTCACTTCGCCAAGCCTCAGTCTTTTCACCGGTAAGATGGACATCATGCTCCTTCCCCCCTGAGGACATGAGGTAGGCACAGGGAAGGCAAAAGTTCTCTGCAGCAGGCTGTGTTGTCGTGAGCAATGCCTATCCCAGGATTCGGGATGCTCTTCCTTTGGGGATTCATGCAAATTCCAAAGTACCCCCCAAGCTTGGTTCTCCTCTTATTCTCCTAATACCCCTTCTAACGTAGCCATTTTTCCCTGCATGCTTGCAATTCAAACTGGGCTCCAGACTTGGCATCATTACGTCCTGGTAGGCATCCACTCTCCCCACCCTGAGCCTCAGTTTTTCTCCTCTGTAAAATGGGGCCCAATCCTCTCACTCCCGCAGAATTGCCACAACCTGGTTGCTGGCACACAGTAGGTGCTCGTGTAATTTCTTCTTATCTCTCTGGGGCAGTGCAGGGCCGGAGAGTGGGGGCACCTCAGGTCTTGCCCAAGGGTACATAAGCTTTAGTGAGGCACCTCAGTCTTAAACCCAGAGCTTCCAAGGCCCAGCCCCAGGCTCTCTGACCACAGAAGAAGGTATTGCCCTGCGTTCTTGCCGGGTGTCCCTGGGAAATACACTATAATTCCTTGGGCTAAAGGCAAATATTAAAATTGCTGACAGCTTGCTTGCCACGGTGCCGATTTGTAATATTGATGAATCAGGAGCCAGGCCCGGTGCTGGCTGTGGGTACAAGTGCCCAGAATATTCATGAGCTCTGTGGCCATTCCCTGATGGCATCCCTTCCCCTTTACAGTGCAATAATTCTACCGCATGGCACTTGTACCGCCGTGATTTTCGGATGCTGCCCACATGTCCCAGCCCGGGCAGGCGCCCCTCCTCCCTAGAACTAGACTCCAGGCCCCAGGTGGGCTGTCATCAGTGCAGAGGGACACCATGGGACAATTAAAGAAACTGCACTCCCCCCAGCATCTTCATTCTCCCCCCGGAGCTCCGGTCAGAGGCAAGCAGCTTCTCGCTGAAGCCAATTGAACAAAGCAACATTTTGCTAACCCCCACCCCCGAGACCTGACCTGGACATTTGGGGAACCAGGGACATTTTTCTCGATAAATATCCTCTCCCCCGAGCGAGACAGCCCGCCTGTCCTTGCGCCCCTGGAAAAGCCCGTCCGGCGGGCGATCTGAGTTGCCGTGTGCTTTTCTGGTTAAACATTTATACGGCGGCTTTGGTGGATAAATAGATCCATACATGTGTCTGCATGATTAGGATTAAATATTAAGAAGATGCAAGGCAGGGATCTGGTCGGCCTGGATGAAATGAAACCGGGTGCACAAATGTCAAATCTGAGTGGGGCTGAAGGACCAGTAATTGAGAGCAGAGAGAGTGACCCGTGGCCAGTGGGGTCCCAGGCTGCCCCCGCGGAAAGCAGCCCTAATGACGCTGCCTAGACTCGATCATCTTTTCTCTTATGCCATCCTTTTGTTTCTTTCCTCCTTCTTCCCCACCCCCCTTCTTTCTTCTCCCTCGCAGGCAAAGCTGACTCAGGCAGCCTCCCCTTCCTGTCTCCGCTGCACCACTCCAGATCGGACTGCATTTTAAAATTTTATTTGATGAGGTTTTACAAGCCGACGTGCTCGACGTGGTGCAAGTCGTGGAATATGTCAGGGGCCTGGCAGAGGCTTGAATTGAAATAATTCTAATTACGCGTGATAATTTTGGCATTCCAACATAAAACAATGTTACCCCCAAAAATCCCATTACAATGGTTAAAAGACAAATCATGTATCAAGTCCCTTTCTTTATTACTTTATTAGACAATTTACAAGGCAACATTTTGAATGCTGGGATCAGGCGATGGCCCAAGGCTATCCAACTGTAGGCTGCACTAAGAAAAGGGAGTTCATCTCTTGTCATTAGTCAGAAAGTCAAATGCAATCATGGGGACTCCAATTGGCTTGTCAAATTAGCCACTGTTTCAAATCATTAGCATGGCAGTGCACTGCCGACGTGGAGAGGGGGGTCCCCAGCTCTGGAAAGAAGCATTTAGCTGCCACCCAAGACGTTTCAGATCGCCTCCTCCAGGCAGCATCCAGATATCCCACATCCCTTTCCCTGAAGGCGGGATTCTACCATCCTGTTCCATTCCCATTGGCCTTGGTCACTTGGCTTGTTCTGGCCAATGAGATGAGAGCAGATGTGATCCTGCCACTTCGGGCTTCTCTGAATCTGTTTTCCTCTGCCCCAGACCAGCCACGTGCCAGACAGAGGTGGCTCCAGTGACCTGAGTCACAGGCAAAAGCCATCTGAAGCAGGAGCCACAGCCAACGTGAAAAGTGATGTACATGACGGTCGTGTAAATGACAGACACACAACATGAGTGAAAAATTAAACTTTCTTTTTTTTTTTATTAAAGATTTTATTTATTGGGGAGCCTGAGTGGCTCGTTCGTTAAGCATCTGCCTTCGGCTCAGGGCATGATCCCAGAGTCCTGGGATCAAGCCCCGCATCAGGCTCCCTGCTCTACTGGGAGCCTGCTTCTTCCTCTCCCACTCCCCCTGCTTGTGTTCCCTCTCTCGCTGGCTGTCTCTCTCTCTCAGAGAGAGAGACCATAAGTGGGGGGAGGGGCAAAGGGAGAGGGAGAAGCTGAGCAGGGACCCTGTCTCAGGGCTCAATCCCAGGACCCTAAGATCATGACCTGAGCCAAATTCAGGTGCTTAACCGACTGAGCCACCCAGGTGCCCCTAACCTTTCTTTTTTTAAAGGGTGACCAACCGTCCTAGTTCCCTAAGGCTTGAGGGTGTTCTCGTTTTAAAATGGGGACAGTCCCAAGCAAATGAGCTTGATTTATTTGGAACTGAGGGACTTCCCGGGATGTGGACTTTTAGCGCTGAAACCAAGAAACACCTGGGTGTGTGAGCATGTGGCCAGCAGGCAGCCACCTGCAACCCAAGAGAAAAGCCTGGGGACACACCTTGCTGGCACCTTGATCTGGGGCTTCTAGCCTCCGAGATGTGGAGAAAATGCACATCTCCTGTTTCAGCCCCTCGATCTATGGTGTTTTGTTATGGCGGCCCTGGCAGATGAAGACACTGACAGGTACCCCCTGACTTTACAAAGGAGGAGACCAAAGTTCAGAGAGTCCATGAGACTGGATGGAGGTAGCCTGGCGTGAGGACAGAACAGAGGCTTTGAAGCCAAATGGGCCAGGGTTTGCTTCCTGGCTGTGATGCTGAATTTCACGTGCCAGCTCAGCCGCGCTAAGGGATGCCCAGGGAGCCACCAAAACGTGACTTCTGGGTGGGTCTCTGAGAGTGTTCCCAAGAAAGACGGGCATTTGTACTGCTCGCCATCACCGGCGGGCCTCATCCAGTCCGTGGAGGGCCTGAATAGGACAAAAAGGTGGGAGAAGGGCAAATTCCCTCTCTCCGCTTGAGCTGGGACATCCGTCTTCTCCCGCCTTTGGGCATCGGCGCTCACGGTTCTCAGGCCTTTGGACTGAGACCAGGACTCACGCCATCGGCTCCCCTGGTTCTCAGGCCTTTGGGTTTGGATTAGAACTGCACTGCCGGCGTTGCTGAGCCTCTGGCTTGCAGACAGCCCGCAGTGGGACTTCCAAGCCTCCATAATGTGAGCCAATCTTTCATAATAAACCTCTTTCCTTATATCTATCTATGTATCTATCTATCTCCTATTGGTTCTGTTTCTCTGGAAAACGCTGACTGATCCTTGGCTCCACTGAATATTGGCAGTCTCCCCGTGGGCAAGTATCACAGGTCCGTCCCCAGCAAGCAGACCCTGAGACAAAACTGAACACACAGAATGTTCGGTTGGAAGAGCTTTTGGGACCAAAACCCACGGAAGAGAGAAGGATGCAGCAAAGGGAACAGATAGACGTTGAGCCATGACGAAGGTCCAACAGAGGTCTCAGCAGACCCCATGCGGAGCTCGTGTGGCCCTTCAGAGCCCACTTAAGTCAGGACAAGGTCCTTATCCTACACCCATCCAGCATCGGATGCCTGCTGTTTCCAGAAGGGAGCAACCTGGGGGTGTGGCAGCCCCCCGAAGAAGATACCACTCCAGATAGTAAAGAAGTGAATCCTTCCTCTCCAAAGGCAGATGGGGGCTGCGCACCGAGGCATCCAATACGGCCAGTTATGCAAATTGTCTGAACCTCAGTTGTCAACTGCAAAATGGGGCGATTAGCACACACAGATGCCTAATACTGTGTAAATAATGTTGATACTTAACGATACGCCAGGCCCTGAGTTTAAGAGCTTTGTTGATACGCACTTCAGCTCACAAGGATGGTTGAGGATGGACTGAGTTAAAACACGTAAGTGTTTAGAACAGTGCCTGGTACACAATACACGATAAATCAACATGATTATTATCCCGCATTAAATATCCCACACGTGCACACGGCAGCCATCTCTTTATCGGCCTCTGTGCTTATGTGCCCACCTGTTGCCCTCAGGACAACCAGAGGGATCTTTCCAGAAAAGCCAATGGTGCTTGATTACTCATCTGCTTTAAATCCTTCCATAGATTCCTACCTCCTACATAAAACCCAAGCTCCTTCCCATGACTTCCAAAGCTTTTGCTAACCTCTCCCCCTCTGCTCCCCATACTTCTTCAGCCCCGTGGCCGTGCATTTAACGGCTTTCTATAAAACCCTTAGGCTTCCGAGCCCTTGCACAGGCCACTCCCCCTGCCTGGAATGCCCACCTGTTCCTCTCTCCGACTTGGTAAATTCCAACTTCTTTCTCAAGACTCCGCTCCCGCATCACCTCCTTCAGGAAGCCCTCCCTGCCCCCTGGCAGGTCAGACCCTCTCCCCTAAGCCCCCCACTACCCCCCTAGGCTTGCTCCAGTCATGCTACCTGGATTCCTCTTATCCATGCTTGAGACTGTCCACCATTAACACTGAGTTGTCCCTTGAGCCTGAGGCAACAAGACTATTTTGGGATTCCAAAAGAACTTTTCTCTTTTAAATCTCTGAATTCTAACCCCGGTCCTGGGGAAGGGAAGGGGCTGGCACACAGTAGGTAGTCAGTAAATACCAACTAGATGAATAAATATTCAGCCAGCCCCTTCTCGGATAAGCGTGGGAACTAAGAATCATTTCTCTGTGTCTCAATGGAACCTACCTAGAAATTCAATTTGAAACCCCTGAAAATTGGCAGCAAATTTACTAACCCCTAGAGATGGAGATGAGCGAAACCAGGCAAACGGCTTCTATTGTCATCGGTAAGGGCTGTTGTGTTTTGAATAAGCATTTTCATAAGCGCACACTGGCCCTGCGCTCCACAGACTTGAAAGCAAGAAGATCCGCCTTCCAGGGCCGCTCCTGGCCCTTGAAGGGGGGCGGGGGTACCCTGGTGGAGTCACCACCCTGCTCTGGACCTCAAATTCTTCCCCTGTGGACACAGAGGTG
Organism: Ailuropoda melanoleuca; assembly: GCF_002007445.2. Classification (NCBI taxonomy): domain Eukaryota; kingdom Metazoa; phylum Chordata; class Mammalia; order Carnivora; family Ursidae; genus Ailuropoda; species Ailuropoda melanoleuca. The sequence goes on from NC_048229.1 coordinate 22,497,476, forward strand.
AGCTGGGCTCCAAAACCCAGACTTTCCTGCTCGGAACAAACAAAACGAGTAACCGTTGTTTCTACGGCCCTTGAGTTCACCCATCGGAGACCCCTCTTCACCCCTGAGAATGTCTTAGTGGTTCAGTTCCCAGGGACACTCCCTGCTGTTACCGTCAGCCCTGCCTTCTAGGCTCGGCCCCCAGGGCGCCCCCTGAAGGCCCAGAGGCATATCTCACCTCCTACTCCCTTCCAGGGCCTTGAGGGCCACTGCTTCCAGATTATGAGTTCTCCTTCCAACCCCACCTGACCTCTCTCCCTCACTTGCTGGGGACCATATGCCAGGTATACAGCTGGTGCTCAAAAAACACTGCACCCTGTATATTTCGTTACAGGCCAGTTCTGGATTGCATTGTGTCCCCCCGAAATATGTGGACATCCCAACACTTGGTACCTGCGAATGGGATCTTATTTGGAAATACGGTCTGTGCAGATGATCAAGTTAAGATGAGGTCGTTCGGGTGTGCCCTAAGCCAATGTGACCATGGCCTTATCCAAGGGGGAATTTGGACACAGAGACAGGCATGCATGCAGGGAAGATGACGTGAGGGCACAGGGAGGCCATCTACAAGCCAGGGAACACCCAAGGCCACCAGAAGGCAGGAGAGAGCCATACACCAGGCCTCACTGTGCAGGTGACACCAACCCCTCCCACCCCGGCCATCACAGAGGGGACAAAGGAGCACTGCCCGGCTCTGCATGAACTAGCTCTGTGTCCTTGGATAACCCCCTCTCCCTCCGCCTCAGTGTCCCTGCTATAGACCAAAGCTCCGTATGTCTGTGTCCTCCAAAAATGTACGTACCGAAGCCCTAATCCCCAACGTGATGGTATTTGGAGATGGGGCCTCTGGGAGGTGATGCGGTCACGAAGGCAGAGCCCCCATGAATGGGATTACTTAGCATCCTTACAAGAAGTCATTAGAGAGGTGATCGTTCTCTCCGCCATGCGAGGACACAGCAAGAAGGGCCCGACTCTAAGCCAGGGGGTGGGCTGTCATGTAAGCCCAAATCCACAGGCACCTTGATCTCGGACTTCCCAGCCTCTGGGACCGTGAGAAACAAACGTGTGCTGTTTAAGCCCGCTCTATGGTGTTTGTTCTGGCCGCCGAGGCTACGATAGCAGCGTCTGCAAAGAGGCCGGGCGCACTCCAGGGTCGCAGCCCGCCCTGCTCGCTGGGGGACGGAGCAATTCTGCTGCACGTGTGCCTACTGCATACAAGACACTTGGCGACGGGCTGCAGAGGAGAAAGGAGGACAGGGCACACATTCACCTGTTCAGTGGTCCCCTGAGTATCTGCTTTGTACCAGGCACTGTGCCCGCAGGGGAGAGGGTGCTCCCCAAGACAGAAGCAGCCCGTCGGGGGGGGCGCTCACAATCTAGGCTTTCACGGAGGGGCAGTCTGCCTTTGCATCCCCCAATGTCAGAGGGGTGGGCCGGGATGAGCTCACGTCCCTGGGAGCTAGGCAGTTGCCCGAGAGGCTGGCTCTGTGCTTAACCAAAGGGAGGCACAAAGTTCTGTAACGAAGATTCTGGGCTGGGAAGTCCGAGGCCAGGTAGTGTGTAGGCCTTTCCCAGTAGTGTGACCTCGGTTTCCTTAGCTGGAGAATGGGTTCATCGCTATTCCTACGTCATGGGGTCAGTGGGCATGACCTGGGGTGAACACATGTGTGGGTCCTTGGATCAGGGCCCTGCACACGGGAGGGGGTCAGTAAGTGGTATCCACTCTTTCTCTAGCTCCTTGGCCAAGGAAACAGACTGAGGCCAAGGGGTGATGCCACCAGGCAGCCCCGGCCCATGGGCTTGAGTGACTCAGCTGCCTCCTGCCCCCATGTCAGTTTTTGTTCTGCTCCTTCGTTGATCCATATGGGAACTGATGCAGGAGGACAGAACAACTTGCCCAAAGTTATTGAGTTGGCGGCACAAATGGAACTGGATTCTTGGATCTCACCCACAGCGCATCCTCCCCTCCACCCTACTGGATGACTCCATTCCTCTCTACTCCTTCCTCTCCCTTTCCCCCTCTGCCTCCCTTCTCCCCCACTTCCTCCCTTCTCCCCCACTTCCTCCCTCCCTCTCCTTCCTCTCCTCCCTGTTTCATTTCCCCCCCTTCCCTCCCGCGCCCCCCCATCTCCCCCTCCTCTCTGTCTCCTTCAAGAGCAGCGGTTCACTGACCTCTGGGCCAGGCACCTGCTCGTCTCCTCTCGTCCATTCCCAGCTCCCTGAATCCCCACAGCAACCCCATCAGGGAGATACTGGGACAGGCCCCCTTTTACAGAGGAAGAAGCCACAGCTCTGGGAAGTGACCTGCCTGTAGCCACACCGCTGGGTGCTCTTGATCCCTCCAGCTGCTTCCCGAGCTGGCTGAGTCCACCCCACGACGCCCCCACCCCCTCCACCAGAACAGTAAAGCTAGTCATCACGGCTCTCTCACCAGGGGCAAGACACTGCTCCCCTCATTGTATGAAGCTAGTGAACCTCGTGAAAACCCTGCAAAGCAGGAATTACTATCCCATTTGATGGAGGGGAAACTGAGGCTCAAAGAGGCCAAGTGCCTTGATCCAGCGAGGAAAGTGTGCAGTCACATCCGACCTCGGAGCCTGCCAGCCTGACCCCACCCTCACCCCAGGTACAGTGTCTCTGCAGGAAGCCACAGGCACCACCATATGCGGCGGAGTCCAGGATGTCGGTGTGCTCACGTCCAGGACAGCCACAGCCCAGGGAGGTGACCGGTGGGCCGAGTTTAAAAATTCCACTCTCATCTCTGACCAGACAGCACTGATTCATCCTGCCAGCAGGCATCCACCGAGTGCCTGCTAGGAGCCAGGCCCTGGAGATCACGGGGAGAAGCAAGAGCCTGGAAAGGAAATTTCCAGAAGGATGCAGGGGAGCTAGGAGGCAGCACCAAGGAGAAATGGATGACAATCTCCCAGCGGGCTGGACGTGGGTCTGTCTGGTCTGTCTGTCTGGAGGGGCAGACACAGCCCAGCTCTCCCGGGACACCCCGGGCCCCGCAGCCTCGGCTTTGGGATGGGGTCTGGCGGGCCAGCCAGCAGGAGAGACGGCTCCTGCCACCACATGAGGCCAGCAGAGCCGTGACCCCAGGTCTTCTCATCTCCAGCGGCTCTGCTTTCTGAAATTGCCCTGCCACCTGCGGCCTCTGGGCTGGAATCCATTCTCTCCCCCTCCGCCCCCACGGACAGCGCAGCGCCTGGGTTTCCCACAGCCCGGGGAACACCAGCTCCAGCCTGTGCCTGGGGGTCCAGGAGGCAGGGCCCGGCCAGACCACCCTCTCCCCAGTCCTCCCAGTGCGAATCCCCAGCCTGTATCTTCTACAAAGTTCTCATCTGAATTCTTTTTTTTTTTTTAAAGATTTTATTTATTTACTTGACAGAGATAGAGACAGCCAACGAGAGAGGGAACACAAGCAGGGGGAGTGGGAGAGGAAGAAGGCAGGTTCATAGCAGAGAAGCCTGATGTGGGGCTCGATCCCATAACGCCGGGATCACGCCCTGAGCCGAAGGCAGACGCTTAACCGCTGTGCCACCCAGGCGCCCCTCTCATCTGAATTCTTGCTCATCACAGGGATCGTCTCCATTACCAAGCGTTCGCTGGGGGTATCTGTCATCGGCATCTCCGTGGTTGGCTCGCATATCATCTGAGCTCTCGTTTTATCCTCAAGCAACCCTCCAGGCAGGAGCAAGTATCCCCATTGCACAGAAAGAGAGACCGAGGTTCAGAGAGTAACTCGTGTCTCTGGATCCAGCCCACCTGGGGTCTTCCCTCCCCTTTGAACCCCCTCACAGAACCCACGGCGGACAGAATGGCCATGGGATCCAGGGCAGACCCAGAGGACACAATGTCGAAATCAGAGCCACCGCCTTCCTCCACCTGACAGTCTAATGGCTTCTGGTCTGTTCTGCTGCCTTCATAGTTTCCAGCAGGACAAAGGGAAACCACGCTTTGCGTTCAGACTCCAAAAAAAAAAGTTTATTTGGACCGAGGCTCAGGGACTCCCAGGCATGTGTCCTGATCCGCGGCCTCCGGGTGCTAGGTTACTCGGTGGCCATAGCCCTGCACTATGCTGGGGGCATGGGAAGCTGGAGGCCCTTCTCAGGGAAGCCAGAGGCCATTGTCATCACAGCTACGCTTAGCAAACATCTTCCGTGTGCTTGCGTTCCCTCATTTTATGTCACAGCAACCTTGCGGGCAGGTGTGATCCTCTCCCTTGAGCACAGGAGTAACTTGCCACATAGAGGCATTGAATGACCCACCCAAGTCACCAAGGAAAGAAAGCAAGAGCCCGGCCCGGAACCCAAATTATTTTGATTCCATGTTTGTTGATCTTCTGCCATAGCTCCATACCACCCCCCCACCAGCCGGAGGCAACCACCAAATCCTGCTTGTCTCCTCCCGCAATCCCCGTGGGAGGCTGAGGGCTCCTCCCCTCAGTGCACCCAAAAGAGCCCCAACTTCAGACTCACACAGAACTGGGTTATGAGTCCTTTTTTAAAAGGTTTTATTTATTCATTTTAGGGAGAAAGAGGGAGCATGAGAGAGCAGGGAGGGGCAGACGCAGAGGGAGAAAGAATCTGAAGCCGACTCAGCACTGAGCCTGGAGTCCAATACGGGGCTTGATCCCACAGCCCTGAGATCAGGACCTGAGCTGAAACTACGAGTCAGTCAGTTGCTTCACTGACTGAGCCACCCAGGTGCCCCTGGGTTATGAGTTTTAATAACCAACACTGAAAGCACAAGCAACAGAAGGCAAAATAGACATGGGACCTCCTCCAAAATTTAAAACTTTCATGCTGCAAACAATACCATAAAGGAAGTGAAAAGACAACTCGCAAAATGGGAGAATGCAAATCACATGTCAGATAAGGCATTTGTAGCCAGAATTTATAAGAACTCTTACAACTCAGTAATAGACAGCCAATCTTTTTATAAATGGGCAAAGGATCTGAATAGACATCCCCTCTCCACCCCAAAGAAGCTATACAAATGGCCAAGAAGCACATGGAAAGATTCTTGACATCATAAGACTTGGGGGAAATGCAAATCAAAATCACAATGAGATACCACTTGACTCAAATAAAAAAGTCAGATAGTAGCAAGTGTTGGCTAGAATGTGGGAAAATCAAAACCCTCACCCCCTGCTGGCAGATTGTAAAATGGTGCAGCTGTTTTGCAAATAGTCTAGCGGTTCCTAGGCGGCTGGACATTATGTTACCTTCTGCCCCAGCAATTTCACTCCTAGGTAGCTCCCCAAGGGACTTGAAAACACATTGCTCCACGAATGTTCACAGCAGAGTTATTCACAACAGTCAAAAAGTGGAAAAACCCCAGTGGGTGAGCAGATGAACAAAATGTGGTACATTCATACAATGGAATATTATTCAGCCATGAAAAGGAAAGAAGGGCTGGTCTGTGCTGAACCTTGAAGGCACTCTGCTAAGTGAAATAAGCCGGTCCCCAAAGGTCACATAGTGTATGAGTCCATTTACATGAAATGCCCAGAATAGGCAAACCTGTAAAGACAGAAAAATAGATGTGTGTTTACCAAGGGCTTAGGGGGAGAGAGGAACTGAGGGTACTTGCTAACAGGTAGGGGTATCTTCAGGGTAATTAAAGTGTTCTAAAATTGGACTCTGTTGATACCTATACAGGGCTGTGACTATACTAAAAAACACTGAAGTGTACATTTCAAATGTATGTGGATTTATGGCATGTGAATTACATCTCAATAAGGAAAAAAATCCATCTCTGGCAAACCCCAGAGCCGTGTGACCTTAGAATAAAGACATTCCGTCTCCAGACCTCAGGTTCCCCTCCTACAAAATGGGCTAATACACCGCACAGCCTTGCATGCAAATCAAGAAGGCAGTGCTGGGGCCCCTCACACAGTAGGAGCTCCCCGCTCCCCCCGCACGAGGCTCCTTCCCCGGAGTGGGAGGCCACCGAGTCACGGGGGGCAGGGTGCACGGCCACAGGAGGCCCAGCCGGGGCCTGGCGGCGGGACGGACTGGACAGAGAAGGATGCTCATCGCCCGTGACATAATTTAGATGGATGGCTCGGGCCATCCGTCAGGCTGGGAGCGGGCAGCCCGGGAAGAGGCCGTGGGGGAGCCCATTACCGTACACGTGTTAACAGCGCTTCCTTTGTACCGACAGCCGCGCGGGCGCGGGCAAGAGCCGCTCCCCGCATTGTCTGCGCGCCGCGGCCGCGCTGTGATGAATGGGCCGCGCGCGCCCGGCCGCCCCCGCCGCCGCCCGGGTACCGCGGGCGGAGGGCGACACCGCGTGGCCGCGTACGGAACTGCGGGCCACCGGGCACGGGACAAGCAGAGCCCAGAGCATCGCTGGAAAAGCCCTTCGTTCATTTAGCACAAAGCCTGGCACACGGTAGGTCCTCGTGAAATCCAGATGGTGGTCGTCATTACCTTTATTTTCACAGGAAAAAACAAGCACGACCAAGTTCAAACACTGGGTAGGGTTGAGAGATAAAATACGGGATATTCCGTGAAATTTGGATTTCAGAGAAACAGCAAGTATATTTTTAGGATAAGTATATCCCAAATATCTCATGAGACATACTTATACTTTTTAAAAAAACATTCATTGCTTATCCAAAATTCACATGAAACTGGGCACCCTGCTTTGTTTTGTTTTTGTAAATCTGGCAACCATCTAACTGGGTGACTTTAAAAATAGACTTCATCTCTCTGTGCTGAAAATGCAGAAGGTGATAGTCTATCCCTATACCTGTATAACAATACCAACAGGATTGTTGTGCAGATTAAATGAGATGATATGTGGGGCGCCTGGGTGGCACAGCGGTTAAGCATATGCCTTCGGCTCAGGGCGTGATCCCGGAGTTATGGGATTGAGCCCCACATCAGGCTCCTGTGCTATGAGCCTGCTTCTTCCTCTCCCACTCCCCCAGCTTGTGTTCCCTCTCTCGCTGGCTGTCTCTATCTCTGTCAAGTAAATAAATAAAATCTTTAAAAAAAAATGAGATGATATGTGTAAAAGAATTTAAAGAGAATCAAGTTCCCAGCCCGTGAGAGTTAAAGTCCTTATGTTCAGGGGCACCTGGGTGGCACAGCAGTTAAGCGTCTGCCTTCGGCTCAGGGCGTGATCCTGGCGTTATGGGATCGAGCCCCACATCAGGCTCCTCCGCTATGAGCCTGCTTCTTCCTCTCCCACTCCCCCTGCTTGTGTTCCCTCTCTCGCTGGCTGTCTCTATCTCTGTCAAAAAAATAAATAAAATCTTTAAAAAAAAATCCCTTATGTTCACACTCTATTTGCAGAGTGTAGAGAAGAAATGACCAAAAGTAATAGCTGTCCAACAGCCTCTAGGTTTGATGTGAGTCTGCAAGACAATTGTCCCTGTACCTTTGTATGCACTGCGCCCTGTGCCTAGATTACCCTTCCTTCCTTGACTAACTCCTGTCCATCCTCCAGGACTGAGCCTACTGCTGAAGGTTCTCCCGGACTCCCTCCTTCCCCGTTCATAATCCCGACCTGCTTCCCTGGAGCTTTCATTGTCTGCTTCCTCTCACCATCCTGCCTCCAGCCTGTCCTCCACCTAAGAAGACCGGCAGCTTCTTATTCCTAGCACATAGTAGGTACTCAACTCATATTTGTTGGAACGGATGAATGGGTACACGGTAGCTCCAGGCTCAGAGATTATTATCTGACACCTTGTGGCATGGAGAGAACCAAAATGTAAGTACTTGAGGGCAGGGTGGGGTCTATTCTGCTCCCTTGTCGTATCCCCAGCATCCAGCAGGCACCTAACAAGATTTGTTGAATTAATCCGAATTGCTAACGTTACTGAGTGCCATGTGCGTGGCCCCGTACCAAACACTTTTCTCAACTCTTTTTCTCAGCCGTTTGCTCCTGACAATAAGCCAGTGAAATAGATGCTATTATTGTGCCCATTCTACAGATGAGAAAGCTGAGTGAGGCACAGTGAAGAGAAACCATCCATGGGAAATGCACTCAGCAGATAATTGCACTCCAGCTCAATTATTGGTGGTCTCCCTGGTGGTCAGCAAAGCCCTGGTGAAGGGAGCAGAGAGCAGGCTTTGAGTGCAGCCTATGTGCCCAAATTCTGGGGCAAAAGAGCACTTGGAAGTTGCTCATTCCTCCTGGAGATAAAAATAGTTGGGGAGATTTCTATTAATATTGTCTCCGGAAATTGGGGCACCTTGGTGGCTCAGTCAGTTGAACGTCTGACTCTTGATTTCAGCTCAGGTCATTATCTTCGGGCGGTGGGATCGAGCCCCAGGTTGGGCTCTGTGCTCAGCGGAGAATCAGCTGGAGATTCTCTCTCTCCCTCTCCTTCTGCCCCTCCCCCCGCTCACCTGCATGCTCTCTCGCTCTTAGGAAAAAAAAAAAAAGATGGGGCGCCTGGGTGGCTCAATCAGTTGGGTGTCTGCCTTCGGCTCGGGTTGTAATCCCAGGGTCCTGGGATTGAGTCCCATGTGGGGTGTCTGCTTCTCCCTCTGTCCCTCCTTCCCATGTGCTCTCTCACTCTCTCTCTCAAATAAGTGAATAAAATCTTTTTTAAAAATGATTTTTTTCCAGAAATTGGTGCCCCTGGCAGACTATGGGGAAGGGAAGTGACTCCAAGGGACCTGGAGCCCCAGTCCACAGGGGAAGGCAGGAGGACAGGAGACAGGTGTGTAAGGCAGGGAATTCTTCTGGACCCCATCCAAGCCTCCTTCCCATCTGGCCACGGGGTCCCACTCCCAGGTCAGAGGGAGTGGGGTGGAAGGGCGTTTGATTTGGGGGCTGTGAGGAGTAGGGGGATGACATCCTGTCTGAATCAGGATTCTCTACCCCAAATCTTGCCCCACCACCAGCCAAGTTTCTCCAGTTTGCTCTTCCCACCGGAAGTTTCACCTGTTCCCGGCCTCGTTCACTTATTAAATAAATGTCTAGTGGGGGTCCGCTCTGCGCTGGCACCGACCATTCTTGGCACTGAGAATTCAGGGATGAACAAACACACGTGAACAAATGAAGGCCCTTCCCCCTCCTGGAGCTCACAGTCCCAGGCAGGAAAGAGGCGACAGATCAGCAAAGCAGAGTGATGGGGAAAGCTAAGGGGGCTGGGAGCACTCACAGGAGGCACCCCGACCCCCAACCCTGACGACACTGACTGACCTGGGGGATCAAGGAAGGCCTCCTGGAGGAGGTGACATTTAAACTGAGCCCGAAAGAATGCGTGACATGAGTCACACAGGGGAGAGAAGCAGAATGCTCCAGCGAGAAGGAGTCATGAGACAAAGGTACCAGAGTGAGATGGAACGTCTGCGGGGGAGGAAGTGAGCGTGTACCCGCACAGGCGGTGAGGAAGCTGCTGAGGTGAGCGGGGCCGGACCATGCGTGACCTTGAAGCCATGGTGAGAATTATGACTTTTGCAAGGGTGCTAGGGAGCCATTGAGGGTTTTGTGCAGGCCGAGAGGCATAGCCACGTTTCAGCATTAAAACACAGCATTAAATACAAACCCCTCTGCTTTCCCCTCCCCGACCAGTAAACGGGCTGCCAGTGGACAGTGAAGGGCACCTTCCTTCGCGGTGACCGAGCCCCCCAGAAGACCCAAGGATGGGGAGAGAACCCTCAGCGAATGAACGTGTGCGGGTGAGGCCACCCCACCCTGGCAGAGGGGGCCCCTATTCCACCATTCCTGCTCTCAGGAAGGCAGAGTTTTTTTCCCTGTCCCACTCAGACTTCTGCCCTCCTTCCTCTATCTTAGCAGCCCAGGCGGGCCGGAAAGGGTAGTTGGCCCCTGGGCATGCGCAGTGAGGGCGGGTGGGGGCGGGGGTATGCCTTAAGGCTGCAGCTGGGACCAGGCACACAGAACACAGAGCCACCTCTCCCCCCTCGCCCCTCCCCTTTCCCTCAAGGGCACCTCAGACTCTTGCCCACTCTGGGCCTCAGTTTCCCCGCTACACAGTGATGACCCATAACTCTCAGCAATAATGAATCTCCCACCTCCCCCCGCCCCCGCTCCCTGTGTTAAGAATCTGGCAGGGACATCAATAACCATGGTTACCAAAGGCACCCACTTTACCCCGTGCACGTGACAGAAATGCCCACCTTTACGGTAGTCCCTTGCCCAGCCAGTGAGAGGCGACCAGATGAAAAACGGGCCCCGGTCGTTAATACTTAGCGGGGACCCAGCACCGTTCTGCGTGGATTACTATCCCCACTTTCTAGGAGAGGACACTGAGGCTCAGAGAGGGAGAGAAACTTGCACAAGGCCACACAGCAAGTTAGAAGAAGGACTAGAGCTCCAACCCAGATCCCTGGATGTTTGAGACCCACTGGAAGAATTTCTAGAGAGGAGAGGAGACAGGATGTCTCACCCAGGCTGGCCTCCATCCAGGGGTGGGAAGACGCCCCTTCACTTTGCCCAGAAGGCAGAAGGGAGTCACTCCCCATTTGAAGAGGGAATTTCCCCTCCAGCTCCTGCCCCTCCCTCAACAGAAGCCCCAGCCTCCCCCCTCCCCCCTCCCCCCCTCTCCCACTCTCCAGCACAAAGAGTTGCCAAGGTAACCGCATTGCCAACTAGGACTTCCCTCTTTGTCTGGGGCTGGGGGAGGAAATTCATAAGCCAAGTCTCTGCTCACTGACCCCTGATGACCCCCACAGGGCAATGCAGCTCTGGATCATCCCTTCAAGGCCCCCTCACCCCACCTCACCCCCATTTCAGCAAACGATAGCTTAGTGGCCACTCCTGGTCACAAACTCTAGGTCTCAAAGTACCAGAGACTGGGGGCTGGGGACAGGTGTTGGGGGGACAGTGTTGGGAAGATATGCTGCTAGCATAGTTAGGTGTTGGGAAAAAATAACTGCAGGAGGGGACCCAAGGCAAAAACACACTACATGCTTGACACTGGGTGCGTGTTGTGGATGATACAAATATTAATACCTACTATGCGCCTGGCGCTGCCTGGCGCTGCAAAGCACTGCGTGTGGCACTGAGAATACTGAGAATAGCACCTGCTACGTGCTTAAGCCTTTGCTAGACACTGACTGACAGGGCACGGCCGACGGCTCCTACTATGTGCTTCCCTCTGTGCAAAGATAATGGAGAGGCGGTGAGCAACGAGGTAGGCTGAGATGTCCTCATGGAGAGACGGGCATTTGAGCCAAGCTTTGAAAATCCAATATGGACACACAACAAATGGAGAAATTGGACAACGAGAAATTGATACTCTCTGAACAATAGCTACTAGCAGGCAGGTCAGGCAGGTTCAGGGCTTTAAGCAGAAAAATCAAGGTTTAAAGCCAGCCCCATCTGACTCCGTGTTCCCTTTCCCCTGCTATGGTGTCTGGTGACGCACCGGACGGTACTTTCCTAAATGAGGGAGACAGGAGCAGAGCTCCCATCAGCCCGAGGTGCACTTGGACCCTGAACAAGAAATCCACCTTTGTCATTTTGTGCCACAAGCCTGAAGAGGTAAGGTTGTGTGTTATTACAGCAAATCCCAACTGGTTCTGACTGTTACACCAATAGCTTGAACCAGAATCCTGGGTCTGACTCTCATTGGCTAGATTGGGTCATCACTGAACCAATCACTGAAGGCAGAGGGCAGGAGTGCTCTGATTGGCTCAAGCCTGCATGATGTGCCCACCTCCGGTCGCGAGGAAGGGGCAGTCAGCCCCATTCAAACTGGGGGACTGGATGTGGTACAGGACTCCTTGAGAAAAATGGGACCAGAAAAGGGAACAGATGCTGAAGAGGCAAAACCAACAGGTGTCCACGTCAGAGGTCTTGTGGTAGGACCCTGTGCGGGAGGTTCTGACACTGAATGTGGGACCAGTCCCCAGGCTCCTTTGGAGGTGAAGACCTTACAAGCCTCTGAAATTTGCTTAGAAGATGTTACTGAGGTCTACTGGACAATGATGCTTTTTCCCTAGGTCTCAGGAAGTCCTTCGGTTTGGGGGGCAGGTGGCCGACTTTCCCCAGGGAGGGCATGGGGGACTAAGCCGAGATAGGGATGCAGGTGTGGTAGGAATGGCCGGCTGGCTCCTAGCTGTGCAGGAGGACGGAGGGGAAGGCTTGCTCTGAGCAGCAGCCGGAGGCTAGCGTGGACAATGCTATGGACCACTCTTCCTAAAGCCCAGATGTTTCCCCACCCTGTCTCTCCTTATATGGCTCCCAACCAATTAAAATCAGCATTATTGAGGGGCGCCTGGGTGGCACAGCGGTTAGGTGTCTGCCTTCGGCTCAGGGCGTGATCCCGGCGTTATGGGATCGAGCCCCACGTCAGGCTCCTCCGCTGTGAGCCTGCTTCTTCCTCTCCCACCCCCCCTGCTTGTGTTCCCTCTCTCGCTGGCTGTCTCTATCTCTGTCAAATAAATAAATAATAAAATCTTAAAAAAAAAAAATCAGCATTACTGAGTACCTTCTGGGAACCAGGCACCGTAGCAGGAGCTCATAGACGTCACCACATCAGGGAGAGCCTCCCGAGCAGGTATTCGAGTGCTACCCCATAATCAAAACAGGCAAATGGACACTTGGGAACACACAGCATACCCAAGGTCACGCAACTCAAAGCAGAGCTGCCAGTCTTTATCCATCCATTCTACACATCTTAAAACAAAAACCAAAACCCATTTTTGGAAAGATGGGTTCTTGGGGGGTATAAATCGCAGTCAGTCTAGCTTTTTATCATCTTAATTAATCAGGGTATGGGGATAAGGGACTGATGAGAAGTTAAAACCCAAGTTAGATTTTCTCTCCCCACTCCAAATTTCCCCAACAACCCCCACATCACCCAGAGGGAAGCCAAGATACCCGTTGTCCAAAGGGCCTGCTTGATCTGGCCCTTGGCCATCTCTCCAACTTTAGCCCCACCACCCTGTCATCACCCCCTTCGCCCCCTCACAGTACCTCACCATTTCTTAAACACCCCTAGACATACTGCCTCAGGACCTTTGCACCTGCTGCCTAAACTATCTCTCTCCCGGATATCCAAAGGGCTCACATCTTCACCTGCTTTATGTCTTTCCTCAAATGTCCCTTTACCTTAATTAAACTTGACTCTTCTCCCCCGAAACGCTCCATACCTCTTTTCTTTCTTTTTCCTCATAGCATCTAGTACCCTCCAACATACAATAAAAATCTCTTTTTTTAAGATTTTTTTCAAGTAATCTGTACATCCAAAATGGGGCTTGAACTCATAATCCTGAGATTACGAGTTGTATGCTCCACCGACTGAGCCAGCAGGTGCCCCAAACATCTTAATGATCTTATCCTTACCCACTCACTTCCTAGAATGAAGCTTCAGTGAAGCCAGGAACGTGTGTCTGTTTTGGCCACAGCTGAATCCCCAGGGCCGTTGAGCATTGCCTGGCACACAGCGGGTGCTTACTAAAAATTTGCCGACTGGGTACATTAATGAGAGGAGGCAACAGGGCTCAGACACACCTGACTTTTTTTCTAGAAATTTGGAGCCTCTTTTTGGAGTCAGGGCTCCGCTGTGAAATCAAAAGGATGAGTGTGCAAGGAGGGGTAGAGGGTTGCAGGGGGCTTTCCCCCCAAAACCATTTTCTACAGCTACCCCATCCCAACTCAGCCAAGGGTTATGGGATGAGACCCCAAATCCAAAGGACCTCAAGTCCAAAATCCTCAACCCCACCTCCGGTGGCCTCTCATCCCCTGAATACACCAGAAAAAGCGGTCCTAGAAACTAAGAAGCCAAGAGCAGGAGGCCTGGGGAGGCAGCTTGCTGGGGCGGCTCAGGCTCGTGCCACGGTAGGTTCAGCTCCCCAGGTATGATTTATGCCTCGGGCTGAACTTTATTTTCTACTTTTTGGATTCTGCTCTGGAATTTTTTTCTCCTTGGCCTTTTCCTGGGTCAATGCAGTCCTGATATTTGATTTACTGTTAACAGTATTGACTGCACAGGATTGAGCCAAGAAATGGAAGAAATTGCTTTTTCTTTCTTTCTATCTCCTCGTTGACAACTCAGTCTTAGCGTCAGGTTGGCCAAGCTTGGCGAATGCCCGAGGCGGCGAAGGGGGGCGGGTTCGTGTGCCTCTGCGGCAGGAAGGCTATCCTGGGAAGGAAATGAGCAAAGGGATTGTCAGCAAAAGGGGGTCCCGCGCCTGCCTCCCATCCAGGTTGTCCCTCCTAAACAAGATAAGGGCTTGGAGAGGAGGTGGTGGGAGCATGCACGTCAGAGTCAACCTGCCTTGGATTGAAGATGTGTGACTGTGGGCAAGTCACTTAACCTGAGACTCAGTTTCCGCATTCAAAAGATGAAGGAATAATATTCCCCTTTTGGGCGGACTGTGTAGCCATGGTGCTTGAGAAACACTTTGAATCAAACCTACATCCTCATAAGAGCACAAGCTATCATACCTGTCACCATCGTCACTGCCATCACAACCATGACTCTGTTCCTATGTCGTCTCTGTTCTGTCCAACTACAGAAACAAGCATGCACTCCACCCCATTAAAGGATCTGGGAAGCCTGGAGATTTGGGGATGATATTGATTTATTGTGGTAAAATGTACACAACACAAAACTCACCATTTTAATCCTTTTTAGGCGTAGAGTTCAATGGCGTTCAATTGTTATGCTACCACCCCCATTATCCACGTCCAGAACGTGTCCAACTCTGTACCCATTGGACACCAACTCCCCATTTCATCCTCCTACCAGTCCCTGGAAACCACCATTCGACTTTCTGTCTGTGTGGATTTGGCCTTCACTTCGGGCACCTCATATGAATAGTATAGGATTTTGTGCTGTTACGAGTGGCTATCCCAAGTAGCATAACACCCTCAAGGTTCATCCATGTTGTAAGCGGTGCCAGAATGTCCTTCCCCTTCAGGATGAGTGCTATCCTACTGTATGGATTGAGCACATTTTGTTTACCCATTTGTCTGTGGGTGGACACTTGGGCATCTTCCACATTTTGGCTACTGTGAATAACACCTCCACGAACATGGATGCAGCCTAGAGACTTTTGAGCTGTTGTCATAACAGCCCCCTCCTCTCCCAAACGGGGGTTTGGTTGCAACAATTCCTTAGTGCTCACAGCAAAGTGCTCTCCCAATTACCCTCCTGGACCGCACATGGAGGCAGGCCCAGGAAACAGCCCAATGAGGGAGACAGACACTGCCCTGCCCTCACAGGGCTCGCAGTAGGGTAGAGAACAAATTTAATCCACACACAGTCAAGTACATACATCGTTACAAACTGTGATAAGGGGAAGAGAGGGGGTGTGGAAAGAGAAGACGGGGAGGGTCCTGCTCTAGCTGAACCGCAAGGGATGTTCTTAGAAGGAACCTCCAGGATATGCTCATTCCACATGAAAGAAGAACAAAGAACAATGGCCGGAGATTTCTGCCATCCCACACTCAGTGCGCAGGAAGTACGCAGATACGGTGATTTGTGGCAATGTGCCGGATACAGTTCATACCAGCTCCTGAGAGCCAATGGTTACATGTTCAGGAATCTTATGAGCTGCTTGTAAAATGCAGCCATTTTTAAAAGCCAAAGGGTATCAACTTGCAATCAAATAAATTACATTAGAAATCATTCAAAACTCATCACTTCCTAATTACTTGACCACATTATATTATTATCCTACTCTCTCAGAGTTATTTACATCCATTGCACCCGTATGGTAGGAACCCGTATAATGATATCTGTGCATCTTCCCAACTCCGCTATCAAGGACATCATGTCAGTGACTTGGAGTCAGCCGCAATGGGAATATTAACATCACAGATATCGGCAAATGCTCTAAACCGGAGCTTGATTTATGACTGTTTTGCTGATTGTCTAGATTTAAGAGAATGATGTACAAAATGTTAATAAAGTAGATGAAACTTAAAGGTCTGATGTGCCCATAGCCATTCTTTTGCAAATAGCGTGAACAATTGAGAAAGCATCCTTACGGTATTTGAAAACTGGAAAAAGTTGCTTGCTTCACTGATGAACAAGTGAAGTTCCAACATATGCTTGTGTTGTTTTGTTTTGTCTCCCTCATCGGTATAAACAAAAGCATCAACCAAGATTCATGTCAGAACTACACATGTTAAATGTTAAACATGTACCAACACAGAACTGAGTCATCACACCGACTTCCAAATTAAAAATCAAGAACTGTGGTTATAATTTTTTTTTTTTACTATTTTTTGGACCTGGAAAAACAGGTAAGGAAATACGGTTTCTCAGTTCAAATTCGTGAGCCATTCAGGTGGTGGTCTGATGAAATTTTCTGATGGTATTTATTTATTGTGATATTTATCTATTGTGATAAATTTTTCTATTTACCTATTGTGATATTGGAAAGACACGGAACAGGGCATCCGAAATCAGAGCTAGCTCAGTAAATCCCAATAGCATGATATGTACTGACTGATGGATAGAGGGAGGGGTGAATGGAATAATTGATTCCAGCTCTGCCACTAAGTTTATGCATAAGCTTGGGCAATTTTCTGAGCCCCAGGTTTCTCCTCTATAAACTGAGGACAAGATGCCTTCTTTGACTACATCCCAGAGAGGTACGGTAATCAGATACAGCACAAACGAGTTGGGATTCACTTGAATGTAAGTAGCAGACACTCAACATAAATGTAAACTAACTTAATGAGAAAAGGGAAGAGTCATTGATTCTCAGCATTCATTGGGATGCTGAGGTAGTTCAAGGGTCAAAGGAAAATTTCTTGTTTGCTCTATATGCTCTCTTTCTCCAGAAACACCTTCTCTGGGTGGCTGGTACCTGCCCTGCAAAGGTCAGTGGAGAAGAAGCTCCCTCCTACCAAGCCTGTATAGCAACGCCAGGGAAGGGCTCTGATTGGCCCTCCTTGGGTCATGTGTTCACTTCCTGCACCAATCACTGTCACTGGAGAGCCTGAATACTGCGTTTGGTCTCACTGGGTAGTGGGACCGCTTCTGCGGCCAGCACTACCAGAATCTGCTTCCAGGGAGCTTTCTAGGCAGATAAAGTTCGGCAATCCACTCCGGGAGGTGAATGTGCGCTAGAAAGATGAAAGCAGCAAGCGTGAAGGATTGAGAATGATCAGCCTCAGAATAGAGGGAGGAGGTTGTGTGTATCTCACACACGGACTGAACGTTTAACAAACTATCTTTTCGCAGTGCAGAATTGATCTGTAGCTCCAGGCTGGAAACCCTGCAAGGTTGTCATGATCTGGGTCCTGCCCACGTCTCTGGGCTCATTTTGGACCCTCCCTCATCTCCCGATGCCACCTCCCGTCTGGGCCTCTCTGTTTCATACCGTCTCTCCCTTTCCTTCCTAGAGATCTTTCACACGTGTTCCCTCTGCCTAGAATATTCTTCCCCTAACTCCTTCACCCCAATCCATCTTTCTAATCTACTTCCCCCATAAGCTCCATAGACAATAGGGACATATTTATCTTGCTCATAGTACATTGCTATGGCTGAGCACAGCACAAGGCACAAAGTAGATGGTCAACAAATCCTTCTGAAATGGAGAAATAAATTAGTATCTGTTATTCCAAGAGTAAAGAAGTCACGACTTCCTGTCTTTAAACAGAGATTCATTCATTCTTTCCTTCTGGCATACTGCACCATGGGCCAGGAGCTAAAACAGTAAATAAGAAAGTATTCGTGCCTTCAAGAAGATCCTGGTTTGATGGGAGAAGATGGGGGAGAGTCACAGACAGAGTTGGTACAGAGAGAGCACGGGGGCGTCGGGGGCGAGGGAGCAGAGGACACAATTTGGGAAGACCGCAAATATTTCCTGCAGAAGACGAAGCCCAAGATCAGGAGTGATAAATAAATGGAAAGTAGTGGGTGAAGGGAGGCAAACCTGGGGGGGCGGGGCGGGGGGTTGTTCTGGGATGGGGAGGTGGGTAATTCCAGGCAGAGGGAACAGTAATTGTAAGATCTGCAGGCTAAGTGGAGAGAAGCGGTGTGTAGTCAGAGTGATGGACAGACAGACAGAGCTTGAGCCAGATAGGGCCACAAGACCACCCGGGAGTATATTAAGCAGGGGCATGACATAGCCACATTGTGTATTAGAAAGAAACCTTCAGGGGCACCTGGGTGGCACAGCGGTTGAGCGTCTGCCTTCGGCTCAGGGCATGATCCCGGTGTTGTGGGATCGAGCCCCACGTCAGGCTCCTCCATTATGAGCCTGCTTCTTCCTCTCCCACTCCCCCTGCTTGTGTTCCTTCTCTTGCTGGCTGTCTCTATCTCTGTCAAATATATAAATAAAATCTTTAAAAAGAAAAAAAAAGAAAGAAATCTTCAGCTGGCCCATCACCTTGGAGATGTAAGCTAAGAATTCATATCAGTTTAAAGGTTTCAATTTAGACAGATTAATGACTCCATGGGAGGGGCAGCTGGGTAGGTCTGACAATTTCCCACCTTTGGAAGTCCCTATTACAATCCCTGACTCTTAGAATCCAGATACCCTGGGTTCTAGGAAGCATAGACTCAGAGAAATGGGGAAACCCTGCCTCAGAGGCCCAGGGAAAGGGGGGCATGGCACCTCAGTCTTGCAGAGCCGAAAGATAAGGTGGAACCCTAGAATCACAGCATTGCCGAGGCCTGGAATCACAGAATGAGAAACTAGGACCATCACTCTCCACCAGCACAGGAGGACTCCGTGGGGTCAGGCAGCCCAAGCCCTTGTGAAGTGACACAAAACCTCTTGGGGAGGCAGCCTTGGTCCCCCGACACCTCCTTCATACAGGGCCTAGTTGGGCATCTTGTCCTCCTCCCATCGCTGCGTCCTAAGGGGTCCCCCCACCCTACACTCCAGTCGGTGGTACTCCAGTAACCTCTGGGCCAGACCCCACTCGTTTCTGCAGGGAGCATGAATATTTTCTTAGCTAGCATCCCTCCTTAAGGATAAATGCTGGGGTGTGTGTGTGTGTGTGTGTGTGTGTTTTCTTTTTTCTTTTTCTTTTTCTTTTTTTTTTTTATCCCCACCTCCAAGGGGTGCCAGAGTTCAACTCAATTTTCTCAGATTAAATAAAATTTCAAAGTGTCAGTCCCTGGCAAACGACAAGTTGGAAGGTGGTTGATTTTCCTAACCCGATCGCCAGTCCAATTACAATTTTTAATCTATATGCAGATAATGGTGAACAAAACCCCATAGAAATGTCAAGAGTGAGGAGGTTATTAGCTTAGTTTTAATTACTGTCGATCATTCTTAGCAACTGAAGGGCCCCGGCAAATTAGGGGAAGGTATTCCTCCAGAAGAGTTCAGCCGGGCCCCTGGGCTGCTGCTGAACGAACCCAGCCTCACAAGGAAACTGTCGCCGCACCCGGTCAATGCCACGAGTTCCTGCCGAGACAGGCCCGCAGAGGGGGACTCAGGCAGAATCAGGCCACACCAGCTGATGTGACGTGACCCCAGACCTTCCTCCTCAAGGCTGCGGGCCTCGCCCGGGCTCTCCCAGCCTCCTCGTGTCGAAAACCTTCCTAAGGGTGATTCTTTGTCTTTTGTCTTGATGAGGATGTTTTGTCTTAGGAGATGTTTGGGAAATTGGAAAAGAGGAACCATGGAAGGTAGAAAAAGAACCTATGTCAGACTCACTACTGACACTCACTAAAAAAAAAACCTGTTAATATGTTGGGTCACTGCCTGTCTTATGAGTGTGCGTGCACGTGTATGTGTGTGTATACATATGTACGTACATATATGCACAATGTATAAAATAAAATATATAATACATGTACCTATATATCAAATGTATAATAAAATAATATGTAACATTAAATTTATGTAACAATACATATAATATTTACTGTTTTACAGTATTTATAATATAAATATAATTGTAATTAACTAATAATTAACACATAACGTAATGTTACAATTACATACATGGGCACACAAATTGGAATTATAATGCATGTGGATTTGTACATCATTTTTTTTTATTTAACATGATGTCATAGACAGTTTCTTATATGGTGAATGTAATTTGCATGCATCATTTTGGTGGTTGCAGAATATTCTATACCCAGGATGCACCACACATTTCACTAATTCCACCCCCCATTTTTGCACATACAAGCCCAATGTGTATTTTAATAGAGAAATGACAATATTTGATGTTTAATATTGCACTGGGGTTTTTTTGCACTTAATGGTAAGTGGATTTCGTGTTATTATAAACGCTGTGACTATCATTTGAATAGATCATTCAACCTGCAGCAAATATTTTTGAGAATGTAACCTGTCCCAGGCCCTGTGCTAAGTGGTAGAGATAGAAAGATTAGAATCCACTAAACATTAGAATCATCTAGGATTCTTGATCTTATAAACCTTTTATTAACCTGAATATACCATGCTAATATAATACTTATAAATCTTTCATTAAATCCAGTATACAGCCTCATCAAATTAACCGTTCTGTTACTGAAGATTTGGGTAGATTCACGTTTCTTCTATTTGCACAGAGCACTGCCTTGGATATTTTTGTATGTCAACTATGATCTCTCTTCCAAAGTATTTCCTTCTTATAAATTCCCCAGAATGCAATGAATGGGTCAAAAGGTATTCATATTTTTAAGGTTCTTAATGAGAAATCTGGTTTCTATTTAAATGAAGTTTTAGGCATGAAACTGATCCGTGACCTGAAGCAGATACCCAAAAAAAAGAGAGAGAGAGAGAGTCACACAAAATTAGACCCCCAAGGGGCTCTATTCTAATGAATCAGAAACAGTGCTATTTTTAATATCTCAAAGGCTGTCGGAAGGATATAATGAAGAATAACAGGAACTCATTCACGGAGAGAAAGGCCCAATTTTTTTTTAAGATTTTTTTTATTTATTTATTCAACAGAGATAGAGACAGCCAGAGAGAGAGGGAACACAGGCAGGGGGAGTGGGAGAGGAGGAAGCCGGCCCACAGCGGAGGAGCCTGATGTGGGGCTCGATCCCATAACGCCGGGATCACGCCCTGAGCCGAAGGCAGAGGCTTAACCGCTGTGCCACCCAGGCGCCCCTAAGGCCCAATTTTTAAAAACCGCTCACATTCATCATTGTATTTGTGAAAAAAATTTGCAAACAATAAAATCGTATTTCCCAGAGTGGTAGGGGTGCTGCGAGTTGTTGGCAAAGAGGCTTCAGGTAGTAGAGACTCGAACCTACCTTTAACTTTTCATTGTTGTATGTTTCGGGTTGTGTGTGTCAGGGAAAAACGCGGGCAGGATATCAAGCCCATGCTCTCCTGAGACCAGTTTAGAACAGAGCAAGGAAGGAAAAAGAGAGGTGTGTTAAAACTCAATCTGAAGAAAGCTATTAAGCACAGAAGCATACAGGCAGCTTGAATCCGGCAATCGCTGGGTGTTGGCCGGGGGCGGGGGGGCACAGGAGACGCTGCGTAGATCAATGTGACACAGGTCGGTGGTGACAAGAGACTGTTATCAAGCCTAAGCTGAGGAGTACCAAAAAACCCAAGATCTCGGGGAACTTGAATTTATTGTTTCCACCTGTGGCAAGGTGCTGATGGCCAAACTTCAGATTTTCTTCACTCGAGAGATTTAAAAATGACATTTCAGACACTTCAGTGGCTCATTCAACCCCCCATCCTCCCGGGGAGCTTTTTAAAAGCACTAATAACGGGGTCCCTTCATTAGAAGTTCTGCATCCCTGACTCTGAGTGGGACCTGGGCATCAGTATTTTTAAAGCTTCCCCAGGGGATCTAACACGCAGCCAGGGTTGAAGGCTCCTGGTCCAGCTCGCCTTCCTTCTGGGTCCACAAATGGGGGCTGGAGTCCACACCCCCAGCGATCTCACCGCCCCACACCCTTTGGCATTCTAAAACTTCCCTGGCCCTCTGCTTGCAGGATAATGAGGCTAATGGCCAATCAAGTCCTAATGAGGATTGATTCATTTATTAAGCCGCAATTATGTTACCAGGTGCTTCCCACTAGCCAAACCTGGGAGACTCAAGGGCAAGCAGGATATGGCCTGGGGAAGGCTGGGGATGTGGGGACAGCAAAGAGGCAGAGCAGTGCATCTTCGGGAGTTCAGGGTGAACCCGGGGTCCAAGCACCAAGGAGATCTATGGTACCAGATCAAATAAATACCCAGCATTTAACGAGCCTAGGCAAACTCAAGTCCAGATCACGTGCAAGTGTGGGGATCCCACCAGAGCATGAACACCAAGGTTATGGGCAGAAGATGTGCCGGAAGTTGGGTGGGATGGAGGGGAAGGGGTGGTCTGTTAGGAAAAGAAACAGAAAGGGAAGCAGAGAGCACGAGGGGGTGGAACCACACACTCAGTTCAGCAGCATATCAGCATCCTTCCTGTGACTCTAGGTTCCCCTCGCCCACACTGGTGTGCAAATCGGGGAAATTGGCATGAGCATTCCTCAAGGATGGCAGTTAGGGTTTGGGAAGGCAGTCGATGACCCACCACCAAACATTTGATGACCCATCACCCACTTCTCTTCTTCTGCAGAGGGTCCCTGCAATATATACCCTGAAACAATATCCAATAAGGGTATCAAAGTTCTGCTTATCAATGACTGGACAATTACCTGGTCCTCCTGTCCCTGGCCTCAATGAAAAGCTGAACTAAAGGATGCAGCGGGGAGATGGGAGAAGGCACTCATTGACCGCTGTGGTCTCTCCCCAAAATCAGGGCCTGTAGCTCATTCATCCTGAAATATTTAGGGTTTGGCATCCTCGTGGCACGTTGTAAATAGGCATGTTTCTAGGCATGAGGAATGTGAATGGGATGGATACGGATGTCATCAAGTGGGAGAGAATGGAAAGGGGTAAAGTGGGAAGAATAATGTGAGTGAATAAAATGGAATGCAGTGGAGTGGAGTGGAATGGTATATTACAAATGGGATAGGGTGTAATGGGGTGGGATGGAAAGAATGGAATAGAATGGGAAGAACTAGAGTGAAATGGACTAAAGGGGAATGAAATGGATTTGGATGGGATAGGATGGGATGGGGTGCATGGAATGGGGTAGATGGGATGGGTTAGGATAGGATAGAGTGGGAGGATAAGATAGTATGGGATGGACGGAATGGGTTAGGGGGGATGGAATGGGATGGCATGGGATGGGATGGGGTGGGTGGATGGAATGGGTTAGGGTGGATAGGATGGGTTAGGATGGGATGCGATGGAGTGGATGGAATGTGATGGGCTGGGATGGCATGGAATCAGGTGGGATAGGATGGGATAGGGTGGATGTGATGGGTTAGGGTGGATGAGATGGGTTAGGATGGGATGGGATGGAATTAGATGGGATGGGGTGGGTGAATGGGATAGATTAGGATAGGATAGAGTGGGATGGGATGGGTTAGGGTGGGTGGAGTGAGTGGGGTAGTTTGGAATGGAATGGAATGGAGTTAAGTAGAATAAAATGGGATGGGATGCAATGGAATGGCATGGAATGAAACTGGACAGTCCCAGATGAGACAAATGGATGGAATGGAAAGAGTTGGACAGAACAGCCCTCCATAAAATAAGTGTTTCTCCACTTTTGCCCTTATTGTGCTGCCATTCCTCCTTGGTGGGAGCAGTGAAAACTGGAGAAACTCAAATCAGCTTTTCAATCATATCTGCAGAGCTCCAAGGTCCTCTGATCCAGCTCCCTCATGGGAACTGGAAGCCCAGAGACCACTGGATGAGAGAAAGTCAGGGGACTACAGGAGTCCTGAGTTCCATCTTCTGCTCCCATCTCCACCATACGCTGCCATCTTGGGACAACTCCTGTGGGTTTGGCCATGAAAGGCACCCAGATGGTAAGACTGTGGCCAAAACGAGGTCGCCACAGTGGGGGCATTTCCAGGTCCTTTGTGGTGGACAGAAAATGGCCCCTCCAAAGGTGCCCACGTGCTAATCCCCCAGACCTGTGAATACATTACATGGCAAAGGGACTTTGCAGGTATGATTCATTTAAGGGATGGGAAGCTTATTCTGGATTAGCAGAGTGGGTCCAATGTAACTGCAAGAGGGAGATGGAAAAGAAAAGTCAAAGTCAGAGAAATGGAAGGACAGAAGCAAAGATCAGAGAGAGAGAGAGACTGCTAACACTGTTGACTTCGAAAGTGGAGAAAGGGGCCATGGTCCACGGAATGCAGACTGTCTCTAGAAGCTTGGAAAAGGCAAGAAGCTGATTCACACCTAAATGCTCCAGAAGGAATGTAGTCCCTCTAACACATTGATTCAAGCCTTGTAAGACCCATTTGGGACTTCTGGCCCCCAGAATGATAAGATAATAAATTTGCGTTGCTCTAAGCCAATAGGTTTGTAGTAATCTGTTGCAGTAGTAATGGGAAGCTAATAACACCCCCTACCATTCAACCTAGGTCTTCCTGAATGCTGGAATTTTGGTGGGGTAAGTTTCATGGTGGTTCCAGAACCCTCTAGAGGCGACGATTGCTCACACTTAGAACTGTTCTGGAACCATCTCAAGGATCTGACTAGTTCAACTTTGCTCCAGGTTCTGATGGGCACCTTGTTGATTCTCCCCTTTCTAGATAATCTATCGCATAAAGAATAGAGAAGTTATGGGATGACACCTTCTTTCCACTTCCATTCATCCTTCCCACGTCCCAGCTGCTGTCTTCCATCAATAGTGGAAAAGGAAAGAAGCTACATGAAGGCTCTGGTTTGGGTGGGGACAAGTCTTGAATAACAGAACCCAGTAGCTGATTGCAGTACTGCATCTCCCACCTTTTTCCAAAATGGCCGTCTAGACCCAACCCTCCAATGACAGGAACTTTGAGTCATGCACACCACAGTGAGATGAGTTATCCTCACTGTTTCTTGCCCCCCCCCGCCCCTACGGCTCCAAACCTGTTGTCCTCACTGGACAAATGGATGGATTTGTGTGTGGATAGATCCCCTAATTAATCGACTCACAGGTCAGCTAGCTTACCTTCCACTCCCGTTTGTGAGCCAGCCCAGACATTCCAGAACTCTACAGCTCCAGCATCATGTCCCAGAGGGAAACAAAACCTCCCAGGCCCTGAACCATCAGCCGCTTTTCAAAGAAAGTCAAGACTCTGTCACATTTTTTTCCTTCCCTCCCAAAATTAAAATGTGCCTCCAGTATAACTTGTTATCAAAAATAGAAGCATTTTATCTATCTTTATTGCAGAACAGAGATTACATGGAGACATTCAATTTGGAGTCAATTTAAATTTCAATTGTCTGTGAAATCTAAATCAATAGGGTATAGTTCAATGACGCTTTAATAAAACAGGACATAACAGAGAAATCATTAGGAATTACATATGATAAGAGATTGGAGCAAAGCCTCCGTAATGGCAGAAGGGACATTAGAAAATCACCCCCAAGCATTCGCAAGTAAACCAACTGCCTCCTTCCCCCATGAGGCGCCTGAGAAAGCTGAATTGTGCCATGAGCCCTGGGAATCCATCTCTGTCAGCCCAGTGATTGGGGGACAATTTACAGTGAGTGACAAAGGCAGGGGGTTTGTCTCGCTTGGAATGTGCTGATCATGTTTCTCCATCCGGACGCCTCGAACATGTGTTACACCCTCTCCAATTCCTGACCTTTCTCTCCTCTCTCCTCACCACTGCCCTCCCTTCCCCTGAGATTTTGCCCTCCAGGGGACCCCTAGGAGGGGGTGCCATCTCTCCCACCCTGGGACAGGAGACTCAGAGGCAGGGAGGAGGGGAGGCCACTAGACACAATGGATTAATGCCCAGGCTTTGGAGAAAGACAAATGAGGCATAAATCCCAGCCCCCACCTGTGTCTTGGGCAGGTTGCTTCACTTCCCTGAGCCCCTGTTTCTTTATTTTCAAAACAGAAATGTAAATATCCACCTCACTGGAGGGTGCTTAGTTCTCTCGGTAAGTATATGTTGGGGGCCCAGCAGGGCCAGGACGAAGGTGAGGTCAGGAAGGCGGTCACCTTGAGAGTGAAATTTAAGCATTTAGGCAGAAAAACTCAGTACCCAAGATAAGCGACATTTTAATGCAAAGTTTTGAAAAATCAAAATTAAAGCAAAAAAATGCATAATGAGCAAACTATTAAAACTGTGTATAAAGATAAGGTCCGTAAACAGTGCTAAGTCATATTGGAGCTGGAAGTGGAAAAAAAAAATCAGCCAAAAAAATCAGCCAACAACACCGATCCTATCTTTGCTTAAAATCTTGATACTTTCTCTTGAATTTTATATACTAGTTTTTAGCTCTCAAAATATTGCATTAAATATTATTTATCTTGATTACTGGGGTTTTATGCATCCTTCTGAATTTTGTACCCCTGAGAGTGCCTCACCTGCCTCACCGTAGTCTCAGCCCTGCAAACTATGTGAAGTGCTGGGGAAAGCAGCAGAAGCCAGACAAACCCACACATCCCCCTCATGGAGCCCTTGGTTTAGCCAATGAGGCAGACAGAGGCAAGTAAACCATAAACTGAATAATTATAAATTACCGTAAGTCTAACGAGAGGAACATGGTGTTGTAGGGCTTGGAGAACGGTGACTTGACACCACCTCCAAGCTCCAAGCTTGAAAGTCTTGTTCTTGTCACCCATCAAACCCTGTTGAACATTAAAGGGTTAATCCAGAGGGTTTAGGGTGTTCAACCTGGAACATTCCAAAGAAAAAACTTGAGCGGCTCTTAGGAAGTGACCTCTAAGTCCTCACCAATGCAGTGACTTTGTGTACAGGGGCCTCGGACCACGTTGGATCATTTGACCTCTAGAGGGTCTGGAGATAGAGTAAGTAAGGTCAGCCATGTGGGTGCCCCATGACTATATGACTGACACCCAATAAAAGTGCTGGACACCAAGGCTTAGGTGACCGTCCCTGGTGGCTGGGGGAATGAAGCACAACCCTTGCGACTCCACCAGGAGAGAACAACTAGAAGCTTGCTCCCTGTCCGTCCTGGACTGTGCCCCATGTGCCTTTTTCCACTGCTGATTTTAACCTGTGCCCTTTTGCTGTAATAAACTGTAACCATGAGTCTAAGAACTTAGTTCTGAGTTCTGTGGGTCCTTCTCGTAGAGGACTTGCAGGGACTCTATGCAACCCTCTCATTGAACTTGAGGGTGGTCTTAGGGACTTCGGACACAGCTCGTCACAGTTCATAATTCTGTGTTTGTTTGCATGGTCATGTGACCACACACCACACCTGCACCAGCCAACACGGTAGCCACTAGCCACATGTAAAAACTGGCATTAAGGTAATTTAAATGAAATAAAATTAAAAGTTCAGTTCACCAGTGGCACTGGCCACACTTCAGATACAAGAGTCGTATGCAGCTTGTGGCTACCACAGTGAACAATCCCATCATCCCAGAAGGTTCTGGTGGGGAACACTGGATGAAACAGTAAGGCTTCAAGAGGTCAGGGGTTCCATGCAACTCGTTCAAGTTTGTGCTTCCAGGCCCTAACACACAAGGTAGGTGCTCAATAATTATTAGTGAAAAAAAAATTAAAATATATTTAAAAGATCTGATAGTGAGGGCACCTGGGCGGCTCAGTTGGTTAAGTGTTTGCCTTCAGCTCAGGTCATGATTCCAGGGTCCTGGGACCAAGCCCCACATCAGACTCTCTGTTCAGTGGGGAGCCTGCTTCTCCTCCCTCTGCCTGCTGCTCCCCCTGTTTGTGTGCTCTCTCTTTCTTTCTCTGTGTCAAGTAAATAAATAAAATCTTTTTTAAAAAACCAGATGATAGTGGAAAGAACTCTGGTCCCTGCACTACCTTAGTGCTGTGTGCTCTTGAGCAAGCCGCTTGGCTGCTCTAAGCTTCAGTTTTCCCAGCTGCAAACACATGTGTGCACTCCACAAGCTCAAAGGTTGCTTCAGACCCTGATGTTCTAGGGCTGAGGGGACAATGGGAGGCCAGGTGGTCCGGGCACCCTCTCCTTCCATTGTGTGCTAGAGGCTCTCTCTCCCTTCTAGACCATGAGCATCCTGAGAGCAGGGACTTGCGTGTTCAGTCTGCAAGGCAGAGAAAGATAAAATCAGAAACCCTTAGGAACTGGAGCCACACAGCTTTGGGCTGATTTCTGACCCTATTACACACAAATTGTGAACTTCAGAGAGTCCCTGTATATCTCTGTGTTAAATCACATTGTTACCCCAACTCTTTACTGTCTCCTCTATTCATGCCCTTTGCTATGTGACCTTGCAATCATCCCCCTAAGGGGCAGAGTAGATTTCCCTTCCCCTTGACTTTGGGTTCAGCTGTATGAGTTGCTTTAGCTGACTGAAAGACGAGGAAGGAGCAGTATGGTGGTTCCAAAACATACCTTGAGAAGAACATCCCCAGGCTGGTCTGCTGGCCCCAGGAGGGGCTGAGCCACCCCAGAAGAACCCAGTCTCAATAAACCAGCCCCAAGTCAACTTGCACACATGTAAGCAATGGCAGATGATGGCTGCTCTGAGCTACTAAAATTTGGGACCGTTTGTTACTCACTGATAATTGACTAATACACTCTCTTAGACTCAGTGTCTTCCTCTAAGGGATGGTGATAGCTGTCTTGAGGGGCTCTCCTAGGATTGGAGGCCATACTATGAATAAAGTATACAACTCAATTCCTGGCTCATGATAATCGCTCAAAAATAGCAGCAACTGGGTTCTCGACATGTTAAACATAGATACGCCACATGCCCCAGCAATTCCGCTCCTAGTTATATTCCCCAAAGACCTGAAAACAGGGACTCAGACAGACACTCATACACAAACGTTCTTAGCACCTTTACACAAGAACCAAACATGGAAACAGCTCAAGTGTCCAGCAGCAGATAAGTAGATAAACAAAATGTGGTATACCCGTAGGATGGACTACCGTTCGATTCGGAAACATACTGCAACGTGGATGAAGCTTGAAAACATTGCGTTCAGTGAAATAAACCAGACACAAAAGGACAGAGGCTACACAATTGCACTTCTATGAAATATCTCCAACAGGCAAATTCACGGAGTCTGTGTTCTGTCTTACCAGGCACCGAGAGGGAGGGAGGGATGGGAAATTACCACTTCATGGATACAGAGTTTCTGTCTGGGGTGATGAAAAATGCTGCAAATAGTTGTGGTCGTTGCACAACACTGTGAATGTAATTGAAGGCACTAAATTATGTGCTTAAAAATGGTTAAAATGGGGGCACCTGGGTGGCACAGTGGTTAAGCAACTGCCTTCGGCTCAGGGCGTGATCCCGGTGTTATGGGATCGAGCCCCGCATCAGGCTCTTCCACTATGAGCCTGCTTCTTCCTCTCCCACTCCCCCGCTTGTGTTCCCTGTCTCGCTGGCTGTCTCTATCTCTGTCGAATAAATAAATAAAATCTTTTTTAAAAATGGTTAAAATGGTTTGTTACATATGTTGAATCATTGCAAAAAAAAAAAAAAGGCCATTATTGTCTTTGGAGTCTCAGCAAGGCTACCCAGCACGTGATAAATACAAGTCTTGAATGTCGCTAGAACAAGTGGGTTGATTATTGGGGGGGTAGATATGTAACTCACCAAAGGAATGAATAAATGAATCCATTAATGGCGCACAAGTAAAGAGGCACATCAGCTCTTCACCACGGCCACCTATTTAGAAAACATGTCATGTCAGGGACATGGGACACTGGGGTCTCCCAGAATGAACTATATGGGGAGCCCTAAAGCATAAAAATCACACCAAGTGGAAAAGGCAATGTAGGTGAGCCACACAGGCCTACAGTCCCAGGAGGGCACAAAGCAAGTCTCTGGAGATTGGGCACAAGGAACAGTGGCCCAGCCAGGGAAAGCAAGAGACTCCAGCAGTGGAAAGAGACGTGGCTGCTGTGATGGGCCCAGGCCAGTTCGTAGCAGATCAGAACGGGCTGCAGATATAGTGGGGTTACTGGGAGGCTGAGCACATCTGCTTGGGGCATCTGAAGATCTCCAAGTTGAGGGTTGAGAGTGGGAGACACCAGTGAAAACTCAGCTGCTTAGAACCGGGAATGATGATGGTGAATATTTGGTCACTTTCCAGGGGATTTGCTCACTTGATCCTCACGAACCGCCCTGGGAAGGTGTGTATTATTTCCATCACGTGAGGAACATAAGCTCAGACAGGTGATGTGACAGACTGAAGGTCACACAGCATACAAGGACAAGAGGCACGGGGCCAACTCCCAGGTATTGGCTCTTTTGGCTGGAATGGGAATGGAGACCTCTCCTGCGGGAAATACAGAATTTCTCTCTCCTTCAAGATGTCAATTTGGGGTTTGAATCGGGACTTCGGTTAGCTCTCCAATTTTGGGAAACTCATTTGAATCTGAGCCTCTCTTTTCTGATCTGTAGAATGGGGATGAATGAGCCGTCTTGAGCACCAGAAGTTGTGTGCATGAAAGTGTTTATGTAGCATGGCGTCTGTCACAGAACGGGAGCTCAGTGCACAACCTGAACACCCCGTCTGTTATCTCTTTCTTCGCGGTTCCTTTCTCCACCCACTCTACCCTTCCTCCTCCTTCCCTTCTTCCCTTTCTCCCTTCTCTTTCTGGCTTTTTCTCTTGTCTCTTCGGAGCGGCACATTTCCCCCATCACCCTACACATCCTTCCGAGTTAACACCTTCTCCCATCTTGTCCCCTGACACCAGCTGGCCCCCCATTCAAGGGAGCCATGGGCGGGCGGGCAAGGTTGTCTGCCTGCCCAGCTCTGGCCCCCGGCTCTGCGGCCTCTGCATCCTTGTTCACACTGCCCTCTACACTGCATTTCCTTACTGAGATTTGCTTTGGATAATAATTCTCCCCGCCTTGGCAAGGCTGCCAGTTATCACCACCAGATTCCAAGCGAGATGAACCGCTCTCAACAGGTGGTTTCTCGCACGGACCAGAGGACCCTGGGAGATGGCTGCAACCGGATGAGGCTCTTTGGGAGAGGTGAGTGCGGGCTCTGGGGCCCGGCCACCCAGAATGGGTTCTGCCTGTGCCCCTCCGCATCTGGGTGGCCTTGGGCGAGGTGCATCACTTCTCTGAGCCTCAACCTGCTGATGTGCCCAGTGAAATAATACCGGCTCATCAGAGGGTCATTGTGAGAACCAGGTGAGAGAGTATTAGCATGGAGCCTGCCCAGAGGGAGAGTTTTACACCTCTTAGCAAGTATTAGAATGGAGGTGGGGGTGGGTGGGTCTTTTCTCAAGAGTCCACCCCCCAGGCCAGAGCCGCACGCACACTCCCTCCCCAAGCCCTATGTATCCCTCGGAAGTGCCACATTTGGAAGAGCAGAGGGACAAGGCTAAGCAGTTCTCCAGCCATGCAAGGGTCTCCGGACCCGGGTGTTTCAGGGCTCAGCTGGGTCACCCGCTCGTTCCCATCTGCCCTCCCCGAACCACCGCCTGCTAGTCTCTCGAGCCACGTACTACTGGAGTCCACCGCTGGGCGCTGGGGTGCGCTGTGGAGCTCCAGGCACAGCCGAGCTGACCCACAGGGACATGGAGGGAATGGCGGCCCTCTGAGCCATCCTCTTCCCAACTTAACGGACACCCGCCACTTCCTTCGTTAGGGATTCTGATCCTCCTTCTCGAGTGATCAGAAAACCATGCTCGCTCTGAGGTCTCCGAGCACGCGCGAATTCCGCTCCTCCCCCAAAGGGAAAGGTCCCCCCAAAAGCTTATAGTGACTTCGTCATTCGGTGCCTAACTTGTCTAGCTTCCCGAAACTTCCCAAGCAGAAGCCACCTTGCAATCCTACACTCTTGACCCGCCCGCAACCCCAGGGGGGAAACCAGGACGGGGGGGGGGGGGGTGGGGTCTGCGATCTAG
>NC_048229.1:22529347-22537784 GCF_002007445.2 Ailuropoda melanoleuca
TTTTTTTTTTTTTTTTTTTTTTTTTTTTTTTTTTTTTTTTTTTTTTTTTTTTTTTTTTTTTTTTTTTTTTTTTGGGGGGGGGAGGTGCTCACGACTGTGTGCCATGCACTGAGCTAGCCAGTTTGGAAGCATCATCTCACCCAAATCTCACACAACCTGGGAGGCCCAGCGGCAGCTAATCCCACAGTACTGGGGGAAACTGAGGCCCAGGGTGGTGGAGCCACTCCCACCTGTGGAGGGAACCCAGAGTCACACAGCTGTGTGTAGAAGAACCTTCATCAAGCCCAAGCCTGCCTGGTTTCAAAACAGGTAGTGAGCTCCCCATTGCTGGAGGTATCCAAGAGTTTAGGTAATCACACAGCAAGAATTCAGGAAGGGCGGAGGGTGGGGGGACTCCAAGACCAATGCCCCATGAATAGGTCCCTCTGCAACTGGGCTTCTCCACTTCAACACTACTGACATTTTGGACCAGATCGATCTTTGTGGTTGGGGCTGTCCTGTGCATTGCGGGATGTTGACAGCATCCCTGACCTCCACTTCCCAAATGCCAGTACCAAACCCCTAGTCATGGCAGCCAAAAATATCTCCAGGGGCGCCTGGGTGGCACAGCGGTTAAGCGTCTGCCTTCGGCTCAGGGCGTGATCCCGGCGTTATGGGATCGAGCCCCACATCAGGCTCTTCCGCTGTGAGCCTGCTTCTTCCTCTCCCACTCCCCCTGCTTGTGTTCCCTCTCTCGCTGGCTGTCTCTATCTCTGTCAAATAAATAAATAAATAAAATCTTTAAAAAAAAAAATATCTCCAGACATTGCCACATATCCCCTGGGAGATGGAGGAGGGTGGGGCAGACAGACAAAATCTCCTCATTTGAGAACCACTGCCTACAAGAATTTTTGGAACAGTTAACAGACATCCATGAAGACCAGCACTGAGAATGAAGGGCAAAGTCTTATACTCCTGAAGTGCCTTCTTGGGAGACAATCCGGCACTGCGACAGCTCTTATATCACGGCAAAAATGCTATATATCTGCTCCCACTGTCAGCATCCCAGAGAGACAGGAGGGATATCTCTGCATGTTTAGAAAATACAGGGAGAGAGAGAAGGAGGGAGGCGGGGAGGGAGAGAGGAAACCCATGACCCAAAAATACAACAAGCAAATCTAGGCATGATTTGACCTAGTTGAAACAGAATCGGGCCATGGGTACCAGACAGACCTCACCCAAAGCTGAGCTGCTGGAACGGGGCCTAAGCCTCGGTATATTGTTGCCGTGATTCGCACACAGACCGGGAAGGACCCTTAGAGAGTGGAGGTCGGCTCGCTAATCCTGGGTTGTGAGTATCTTGCAGGGTAAGGGGTGTTAGCCATGGGCTGGGCTCTTTGGCGCCACCCCCAGTCCCCCTTCTCCACCCTTCTCCCCTGCACCCCCACTCTCTGCCCCAGAGGCTGACCTGCGTGGAATGCAATGGACTGCTTTGCCCTCTGCCTTCTGGTTGGATTCTGCCAATGAGAGGTCCGGAAGGAAATGGGGGGCGGGAGTGGGGGGAGGTGGAGGTCAGGGTACTTATTTCCCCTGTTTTCGCCTGCCAGCGTCTCTGAGGACTGGCTGCACCCCTTCACTGAAGGTCTGAGCTCCTGCCCAGAGCCTATGTAACCCTTAGCATGTTCTCCTCACACCTTCTGGTCTATGAGTGACGACGGTACCCTCGGTTACTACACCGGTACCGCGCGATCCTGTGTGGTTTCCCTCCGCCCCGCCCACACCTCCGCAAACAATTCCCTTACTAAACTTTCCTTGAATTATCCCAATTTATATGTGCCATGTCTTTCCTGCTGGGGCCCCGACTAATGAGCCATGTGATCCTTTGTTCAACCAAAATCATACGCAAAAGTCAGGTAGATAAAACAGATCAAAGCACGGCTCCTGCATCCATTCAAAATGTATATTTCCAGCGTCCGTTCTCTGCCAGATGTCGGATGCTGGAGGCCGAAGATCCACGGGGGAGGAAGAGAAACTTGGCTTGCGGTTTTGCAGGTGGCGGAGGTGGGGCCACTGGCCTGAGCCCCCTTGGCCCCTGACGCTGATTTCCTGGGGCCCTAACGACCACGGCATGAAAAGTAAGCACGTGCCATCCGGTTCTTGCTGTCCCGCACCCATTTTTCAGATGGGAAAACTGAGGCCCAGGGAAGAAAAGGGACTTGTCCAGTATTTAAGACAGGCAACCTCTGGAAGTCCATTCTACAATCAGAATCCTGCCTTCTTCCCCTCTAGTAATAGCTAGTATTTAACGAGTCATTACTGTGTGCTGAACACCTTGGCCACCTACATCCCATCATTTATTTCCCTAACAGCCGTCTGAGATGGGAACAATTATTATCTTTACTTTATAAATAAGGCTTGGAGAGATGAAGTATCTTGCCCAAAGTGACAGAGCTCACAAGAGCCAGCACTGGGACCCCAATCCGAGAAGTGTAGCGCCGAATTCCCGGGCGCCCCTTCCAGCCTCCCCCTGCTTCAGGGAAGGGAGGGGGCTGTGAAAAATGTCACCCTTCAGAGAAGCGTCTGAGCCTTTTCATCATCTTGTGACGGTAAGGAAAATCTTTGTGGCCAAATCACAGCAGGGAGTGGGTGGAGGAAGGGCATGGGCTTCCTGGATCCTCCACGTTTGGGCTCCATTTCAGAACATTCTTGGCTGGAATGGAAACAGTGCAGGATCCAGGGTCAGTCCAGAGGGTTCAGGATTGATGTGAGAGTCTCTTAAAGTGCCCCCAACTCACTCTCTCTCAAGGTCTCAATGCCCTACCATGGCTCCTGAAATTCACCATTCGATGGGCTTTTGTACCAAGCATGACACCTGCGCTTCTCAAAGGAACACTGAGAATGGGTATAAATTACCTGGATTCAGTGATACGTTAGGGGAAAGGAAGAAAATTCACATTCCTTAAGCGTCTGCTTTGTGCTTCCCATTAAGAGAGGACTCAGTAAATACTAGCTTAATATTACACAGATCACTATTCCTCACAACAGGACAATGAGGTGGGCATCGCTAGCCTCATATCGACAAATGGAGGAACCAAGGCTCAGAGAGGGTAAGTGACTTGTTCAAAGTCACACAGCTGATGTGTCCCACAGCCAGGTTGGCTCTCTGCCCTAATGTTTAGCCTACCTACGCTCCATCATATCTACTAACACCTAAGCTTAGGGGACCTACTTTTAGGCTGGGGAGGGGGGAGAGGAGTCCAGAGATGTAGAGACAGAAAGTGGGAACACTTGAGGGACAGTCCCAGTCTTGGAGGGGAAGGGAGCGCCATGATATCCCTGCGTCTGAGTCTCTCCATGTTGTGTGACCTTGCCTGAGCTGGACCTCGGTTTCTTTTCAAGTACAAAAAGAAGGAGCTGAACTTGATACACACACACACACACACACACACACACACACACACACACACACACACTCTTAGATTCCATCTAGCTCTGACATTCTGCATGCTGCCATCCACTGGTGAAATTCAGGATGAGTTTTTCTAAACCCACCTCGGTCCTTCGGTGGGTTTCAACCTAACTGAATCGTATTAACCACGACACTTTGAGGGGAAAAGAGAGAGTATGTAATGGGTGCAGAAGGAAGAGGCTCCCACTGCCCATCTCACCTGTCTCCTCACCTGTGTCCCAGAGCAGGACACCAGGGTGCTGGAAGGAAGACGCAGGGAAAGAGGCCAGACACGCATGACCCCACTGAGACTAGGATTTGGACCCGCTGCTGCGGAGCTCCATTTCCGTGACTCATTCCAGGACACATGTANGTGTCCCAGAGCAGGACACCAGGGTGCTGGAAGGAAGACGCAGGGAAAGAGGCCAGACATGCATGACCCCACTGAGACTAGGATTTGGACCCGCTGCTGCGGAGCTCCATTTCCGTGACTTGTTCCAGGACACATGTCGTTAGGGCTAAGCTGGGTCATGGAGAAGGGGGTTGCGGTTCTTGTGTGGTGCCCACGACATCCCAGACCCCTCCCGGCCTGGCCAGCTCACCCCGAGGCTGTTAGAAACAGAGGATTATCTCTCTGAACATATCAGTTCTCACTAAGACCCCTTTGATGGCCTAATTATTCTTGGCTCACTACTCTATGTGGTGGAAGGAGACCGGTTGGTATTTCTGAGGGATTAAAACATTCCTCCCCCGGGTCTCCTCTCTCTGGCAAGTACAATGTTATCTCTCATGCTCGCTTTTAACCAAAACATCCTCACTATCCAAACCCAAACACGGTCAGTGTAACTTGGATGTCCCCTTTTTGGAGAGTGTCATCAAACAGTGGTTTGTGTAAAATTCCCCAGACGCAGGCTGTTTGCAAAAGAATCACAGAAAGACCTTTTTT
Organism: Ailuropoda melanoleuca; assembly: GCF_002007445.2. NCBI lineage: Eukaryota > Metazoa > Chordata > Mammalia > Carnivora > Ursidae > Ailuropoda > Ailuropoda melanoleuca. The sequence goes on from NC_048229.1 coordinate 22,533,721, forward strand.
TTTTTTTAAATTAACCTCTGCTACANTTTGAATTAACCTCTGCTACTATATGAATCTATGACATCAAAAAAGGGATAAATCAGCCGGAGAAACTGAACAAATAAAAAAAGACATCTGATCTGACCTTCAAACTATAGGTAGGATTGGGTAGCTGGGTGAAAAGGGGGAGGCCATGCCCAGAAGGGGAGCAGCAAGAGCAAAGGTGCGCAGGTGGGACCAAGTTGGTTATGTGGTGGGATGGTGGGAGCAGGAGCCAGGGCCAGGGAGAAAGGAAATGGTCCCGGCAGTTACCGGCAATACATTTTAATAGCATTAGTAGAGTGGGACCAGATCATTAAAACCCTTGAAAGGTAGGAAGGAGGGGTTTATACTTGATATAGTAGGCAGTGGGGAGCCTTAGATGATGTTTGAGCAGGAGAGTAATACAAGATACGGTCAATCCTCATTATTCACAGATTTTGTATTTGCGAATTCCCCTACTCACTAAAATTAATTTATAACCCCAGAATGAATAGTCACAGCTGTTGGTGGACATGTGCAGAACAGCAAAAAAATTGAGCCATCCATCCCAAGTGCTCCCAGCTGAGGTCAGGCAAGGGGACGGACGTTCTGTCTTCTTGTTTCAGCCTTCATGCTATAAACTGGCATCATTTTTGTGGTCCATAATGCATCACATTTTTTTTTTTTGCATTTTTATGCTTTTCATTGGTGATGTTCCTGCCTTTGTGCTTTCCTTGCTTGGTGGACTTTGCTGTTTAAAATGGCCCACAAGTGTAGCACTGAATGTTACCTAGCGTTCCTGAGTGCACAAAGGCTATGATGTGCCTTACGGAGAAAATACATGTGTTAAAATGTATTACAGTGCTGTTGGCCGTGAGTTCGGTGTTAATGAATCAACGATATATATTCACTCAGGTACCTTTAAACAGAAGCACACATAAAACGAGGTTGTGTATTGATCAAGTGACAGAAACGTGGCGACCAGAGGCTCTCAGGAACCTTGCCTTGGAGTCCCCCTAGGAGCAACGGTTCAATATTCGCTAAGTCCATGTCTGTGACTACTTTCTAGAACATGACTGTCAGGAATACCGAAGAATCGACTGTGCCAGGATTTGGGGACTGTATGGAGGCCACAGCCCATCAAGTGAACCCGCCTCTTAAGAGCATTGCATTGGAGCCAGTGTCTGGGTTTGAATCCCGGCTCTGCCACTTACTAGCTGTGTGGCCTCGGGCAAGTTGCTTAACCTCTCTGTGCCCCGGTTTCTCATCTGTAAACCAGAGACCAATACCTGTATCTTTGTCACAGGGTGGCTGGGAAAATTTAAATATGTTCGTATTTGTAAAGTATTTAGAAGGCTGCCTGGCACGTAATGAACACTCCTTAGAGGTTTTATGCTTGTTACAGAAGTCAGTGAAGAAGGGGACAAAAAGAGAGAAAGAGAAACCATCTCATTTCATGGGCGAGGAAACTGAGTCAGGGATAGGCATGATTTACCCACACCTGAGTTATTGGCAGAGCTTGGCTCTTTCCAAGGACAGTAGGGGATGAGGCTGGCACCAGGGAACCCCTTATGAGCCCACTGCAATGTCTCAGATGCAGTACGACACCAGGTGGCGGCAACAGCACAAGAGCAAACCCACAGTGTGACCGAGGGACCGTCTGGGTGCACCGCCCCCCCCCAGCCCCGTGGGAGCCAGCCCCAGCATCCCTCCACCCACGAGCCCCCCACACCCCACTTCAAGCCAGGCCCGGAAGTCTTCCAGAGTCCTCTAAAGATGAGCTCCCCTGTCTAGCCATTTAAGAATTACTAGGGGTGCAGTGGAAGAACAAGAAATACTGCCACGCCCAGGCAGAAACCTAATGAGAAACCGAACATGGCCAGACAGAAGCTTAACAAGAAATACTGGCCCAGGCTCCCAAGAAGAAGAGTGGGCTCAGGAGCAGGCGGCCCGCCAGTTCCCCCCAGGTATCGACCGCGGGGAAGGCTGCCGACCCCGGGAAGTAGATAAACGGGAAGATATACGACAGGAGGGGCCAAGGGCTGATGAAAGGGGAAGGGAAGGCGGCTTAAATCAAGGGGCAAGCACTGAGAGAGAGAGAGAGAGAGAGAGAGAGAGAGAGAGAGAGAGAGAGGAGATAACAGGATTTGTGTTTCTGGTGAACAAGGAGAACCAGCTGGGGTGCCGGGGCGGGGAGATGGGTGGGCACTGGAGAGGAAGAGGGGGAGAGGCCAGAGGGAGTGGTCCGTGCTCCTGGCCAATCACTGATGCTTCGAGAACCAGGACTGGGAACATGAGCAGGGGCAGTGCCTGAGATGGCATAATGGCTCCTGGTCCACCCCGTAGTGGCCCCAAAGGCCTTCCACCTTCTGCCTTTTCCTCTCCCGGGCATCCCCAAGTGCGCCGAGGAACATCCAGGTCTGTCCGCCACCCACTGTCAGGACAGAATTCAAAGCCCACATCCATGGGCAGCAGTGAATGCTCCCTGGGGCTTCCTCTGTGCTTGTCGGTGCTAGGAACTTCCTGCGTCCTCCTGCAACGAACATTCGCTCTAGGACCAAGGCATTGGGGCAGCTCCCATCGTACAGATGAAGAAACAGAGGTTCAGAGCGACCAAAGAACTGTCCCCCCGCCCATGGAATGACACTGGGATTCTGACACCCAGAGCCTACTTTCTGGACCATGATTCTAGACCGACTCTGTTACCCCTTAGCATTTATAACCACAAGGAGACCATGTGCCCACATCACATCCCCCACCCCCACCCTCGGATTCCTGCGCGTCCACGAGGCAGACAGTTCTAGGCACGCTGGCCACGTCCTGTCTCCGGAACAAGTCAGGGAATTGCCCCACCGTTCTGCCTCGGGGTCTTCTCCGGAGCTGCAGAAACAGTTCAGCACTCCAGCAGGTGCACCCGGGGAAGTGGGTGGAGTTCACACCCTTAGGGAACCCTCACTAGGGGGAGGACAGGAGTTGGGAGATGAATGTCACCCCCCATCCCCTGGAGGGACAATTCTCATACACAGCTCCTCTGAGGGTGTCTTGCAGGATGGAGCGCTGTTGCCCAAGGGCCATAGCCAGCCGGCTTCCAACACCCTGTATGTTGGTTCTGCCTCCTTCCCCGTCTTCCCGCCCCCTCCCTCCTGTTCCCTGCACCTCCTCCCCTCTCAAGCTCAGCACCCAAGCCCTGGTCTCAGGCTCTGCTTTGGGGGAACACAGACTGAGGCTGGACTCCATCCACCTTCAATACCAGAAGATACAAGAAACAGGAACGGCTACGCAAAGACAACGTCTGGAGGGTTTTATGAGGAAGGGGATGTCTCTTATTCTCCCCAATTTTACTCCTCAGCTTAAAAAATTCGAACTTTGGCCAATACCTTTTCCGTACTCAGAGAAGGGCTGCAGGAAATGCTTCCATCTTTCCTTCACCCTTGACTCTTTTGCCGATCGTGCTGGTGTCAGCCTGGCTTCCAGCAGCCAAAAAATCCAGTGGGTGTCACCCCCGGTCGTCCAAGGCAAGAAACCACCCCCACGGTCAATGGGTCACTCTTGCTCACTTGGGCAATGTGGGCCATGGCTCAGGGGGCTCCCCGCCCTGGCTTCCTGGTCTCCGTGCAGTACGCCCCCCAAGGGCATCTTCATGGGCAGGGGTGTGGCAATCTCTAGCTTTCCAGCTGGGACACGGTGACAAATTTTGTTTGGGGGTAGGTGGTGAGGGAAAGCCCTCTGAAGTCCAAAGGCAGTGCTTCAGAACAGGAAAGAGGGTTTTCATAGCCTTGGGAACGCCCACAGAGTCTCCCTCAGTGCTCAAGACAGCTATGTGATGGAGCGTGGGACTCAAGGTGACCATGGTCCGCTCTCCTGGCTGGGACAATGGATGAGGTCTTCAAACACAACACGGGTGACTCTGACATGCCCCGTCCAAACTGCCACCTTGCTCCCCAAGGTGACCACAGACCTGGCAGCAGGGTCGCCAACAGAACACAGGACTGCTGACTTACATTTGAATTTTGGATAAGAATGAATAATGTTTAGGGGCACCTGAGTGGCTCAATCGGTTAGGC
>NC_048229.1:22537884-22540422 GCF_002007445.2 Ailuropoda melanoleuca
TGAAGTGATTTTAGATTTACAGAAAAGTTGGGAAGATCACAGGATTCTGGTATACCCTTCACCTAGCGCCCTCCAATGGTAATATGTGAGTCAAACTAAGAACTTGACGTTGATGCTGCTCTATGAACTAAGCAGCAGGGTTTTTTGGATTTCAGTTGTTTCACCAATGTAGACCCAACCTGGAGAACGTGTCTCCTTAGCCTCCAGTCCGTGACTGTCTCTCATCTTCTCCTATCTGCAACATCTTGACACTTCTGAAGACTACTGCGTGTCCATGTTAATGACCCTATATGTCTTGGTGTCCCTGAAGGGCATCAGGACACCCTAATGCCCCACATTCAGAGTCGTTAAGGTGGAGAAGGCGCACTGAGCACCACCACAGTAAGACTGGAAATCCAGATCGCCACCACGGCTGTGTGACCTTGGGCAAGTCCCATTCCCTTTCTGGGCTTCAGACTCCCTTTCAGAGAAATCGGGAAACCACATCAGATTTCTGAAATTGTGTGATCAGAGCAGTCTGATGAACTAACATACCCTAAGACCTCTGAAAGATTCCAGTATACATTCGCATATCACAGGTTCTGAAAGGGCGCCTGGGTGGCACAATCGGCTGAACATCAAACTCTTCGTTTCAGTTCGGGTGGTGTGATCTCATGGGTCATGGGATCAAGATCCCCCCCATCGGGGCACTCAGTGTGGAGTCTGCTTGGGTTTCTCTCTCCCTCTTCCTCTGCTCCTACCCTCTGTTAGCTCACTCTCTCACTCTGAAATAAATAAATCTTTTAAAATAATAAAATAGGGGCGCCTGGGTGGCAGGGCAGTTAAGCGTCTGCCTTCGGCTCAGGGCGTGATCCCGGCGTTATGGGATCGGGCCCCATATCAGGCTCCTCCGCTATGAGCCTGCTTCTTCCTCTCCCACTCCCCCTGCTTGTGTTCCCTCTCTCGTTGGCTGTCTCTATCTCTGTCGCATAAATAAATAAAATCTTTAACAAATAAATAAATAAATAAAAATAAAATAAAATAATAAAATAAAATAAAGAAAAGAAAAGAAAGGCTCTGAAAAGTCCTGCAGTAAAGACACCTGTTTTAATAGCGTTTAACCCAGCATTTCTCGGATGTATATAACTAGGGAAGCTATTGTTTACCTTCTACTTATTTACCTACAGAGAAGGCTTTTCGAGAAATGTGGACTTAGTGATACAGAAAGCCTGTGAATAGAGCTTCAGTGTGATGGGAATGCAGGAGAAACACACTCCCAGAGAAAGCTGGTCATGAAGCCCCGTCTGGGGAGAAACTTTGGAAGGAGGCACACAAAGGGGAAGGCTGAGTGAAGACTTGGAGGCAGACTTCCCCTTGGCTTCCCAGCCCTTCTGAGCCAGCCGAGACCCTGAGCACTGAGGGATCCACACAGAGATGTATACGGTAACTTCCTTTGAAGGAAACGTACCATATCCATCAAAGTTGGAAATACGCATGCCACTGACATCAGTGATGACGCGTCCAGATACATCCATCCCTGAGCACAGAATCATGCAGGTGAATCACTGCCTCATTGCTTGAGACTAAAAGAGAAAGGAAAAGTGTAAGTGCGTGTATATGCAGGTGTGTGTACGCACATGTAATATGCAGCCCGTCTCAAGAAGGGTGGTGTGCCACTGAGAGCAGTGGCTGCTTCCGGATGGAGGCAGTAAGTGCTCTGGACTCCAAAGTGGGAGAAAGTGACTTTCACGGGCTGCCCCTCTGCACCTTCTGAGTCCAGCACCTATGTTTGCATGACTTATTTAATGCATTAAAATAATAATTTCTGAAAGAATGAAGCACGTTTCCCATTCAGTGCAAATAATAATGCATACACATTATCTACACGGTAGAATGCTACAGTATATGCATCTGTTGAGAGAGAGAGAAGGAGGCGAAAGAAAGAAAAAGAGGAAGCTATTTGTGTACTCTCATGGACATAGCTCCAAGACGTCGTGTTAAAAGTGAAAAAAAGCAAGATGTAGAAATGTACATATATAGCATATTTTTTTAGTAAAAAAGGGAGGTAGAAACTATCGGGACCTCATCAGGATAAGCTTTTGCGCAGCAAAGCAAATGATCCACAAAACTAAAAGGCAGGTTGTGGACTGGGAGAAGATATTTGCAAATAACATATCCGATAAAGGGTTAGAATCCAAAATCTATAAAGAACTTATCAAACTCATCACCCAAAAAACAATCTGGTTAAGAAATAGGCAGAAGGCATGAAGAGACAGTTTTCCAAAGAAGCCATCCAGATGGCTAACAGACACACGAAAAGGTGCTCACCATCACTCAGCATCAGAGAAATACAAATTAAAACCAGGGCGAGATACCACCGCACACCTGATGGCTGAAATGAACAACCCAGGAGACAACAGGTGTTGGCGAGGATGTGCAGAAAGGGAAACCCTCTTGCACTGGTGGTGGGAACGCAAACTGGGGCAGCCACTCTGGAAATCAGTACGGGGGTCCCTCAAAAAGTTAAAACTAGAACCACCCTCAGGGCGCCTGACTGGC
>NC_048229.1:22544461-22572230 GCF_002007445.2 Ailuropoda melanoleuca
GGTAGCTGGGCATTTGCCGAACCCAATCTGAGGATTTTGAGGTGCTTCCTGGAGGAGGCGATGTCCTGAATGGAACATTTTTTAAACCCATCAGAGTCCTGGATCTGAAAGTTTCAAACCATCTCCTTCCAAGAGGGATGCAGGCTTCAGAGAAGAGGCCCAGGGACTCCAGGTGACTTTGGCAAAGCCACACAGCCCCATGATGGCAGACCAAACACCAAAAGCCATGGGGAGGAGGGGCTCTCTGACTCCTCATACAGCATTCCCATTCTCCCCTGCTTGGATTGACTTCCTAATATTTCCCTAAGCCTCACCAAGAGGCATGAGGACAAAGACATCCAATGCAGCCAGAATTCCAGGCCAATCCCAGGGTCTCTGAGTCTCTAACCTGGGGTAGGAGGCAAGACCGGAGCTGGGCACCATCATTCCTCCCCAGGGAAGCTCCTTCTCCCAGCTGGGGAGCCTCCCACAAAGCCAGCTGAACGGCCCCCAGCAAGGCATTTAGGTAAAAGTCCCCCAGAGGGCCTTCAGGGTCATTTTCAAGGATGCTGGGGCCAGTGGAAAAAAGGATTATTGGCTGTGGTCTCCGGAGCAAAGCTGATGGAGACAAGTCAGCAAGGAGGCTGCTCAAGAGAAGGGATATTCCCAGCCCCTTTCCTGCTAAGCTGAGGATGTTCCTGATGCCTGGGGAGGCAGGCAGAGCCCTTCTGGGAGCAGCAATAATCAGTCAATGGAAAGCAAGAGCACGGTATGGGGTATCTGGTCCCTAGTTCCCTCCTTGCTACATTTGCCATAAACTAGCTCTGTCCCTCAACCACAGGTCCCAGCTTATGCTAGGTGTCCACTCCACATGGCCCTCACTGTCCCCCGGCTCCGGTGACCACCCCCTTTCCTCATCGATTCACGACCAGCAATGGTAATCAAGTCAATGGTGATTTTAGTCTCCAGGAAGCTGCACCATCTATGCCTGGCAGTCTCTGACTTCCTGTCCTTGGGGGACAGAATACTAAGGTGGCCCCCAAGATCTTCGTTTGCTAGTAAACACACCCTGTAAAATCCCCTCCCATCGAGTGAGGGCTGGACTTGTGACCAGATGCTGCACCGTGATTCAGTTACTTATCCTCTGACTCTGAGCTCATTAAAAAGATGATTACCCTGGGTGGGCCTGACCTAATCAGGTGATCTGAAGAGAAGTGAGAGAGACTGGAGTGTGAGGGAAAGTCTCCCACTGGCCTCAAAGGAGCAAACATCCATGCAGTGAGCTGCCTATGGAGGGGGATACGTGTCAAGGACCTGAGCGTGGTCGCTAGGTGCTGAGGGCACCCCCTGGAGAACAACCAGCTTGATAACGGACTTTAGTCCCACAGCCCCAAGGAACTGAGTTCTGCCAACAACCTGAATGAACTTGAAAGAGAAGCCTAAGTCTCAGATGAGATCACAGCCTCAGCAAGGTGCTGATTTCGACCCTGTGAGATCCTGAGCAGGAAAGCCAACTACACCATGCCTGGACTACAGGCCTACAGAACTATGTGCTAACAGATGGGAGCTTGCAAAGCCCCTGGGTCGTGGCCATTTGTTACCCAGCAGTAGAAAACAGATACACTGACTCTCCTCTGAAAATGGTGTCCCGTTTAGGCTTCTCTCAATCTAGACTAATTTGAACGTGCCATCCCTTTCCTGTGGGGCCCTATAAGGTACAGTATTTAACTCTCTGTGCCTGTTTCCTCTGCCGTCGTAGCAGATAATGGTAACAAAGCTCTTGCAAGGATGCAGTGAGGTGATGCATTTCAAGTGCCTTGCACATGCTAAGTGTTCACTTCGTGGAAGGAGAGATGGCTAGACTGAGCCAACTTGACCCAGGCCGTCTTTGCAGAATCTTCTGGGTCTCGGGGCTCCTGTTCTGTCATTGCACCACTCCGAAGGAATGAACATGGGTGGTCCAGTCTCTTCCTAACTTCCAGATGCCCAAGTGCCTTTGGGATAAGTATGCCACCCTTCATGCTTTAATTGTTTTGACTGAAGATTAGCGAGATCTTAGTACTCCTGGGGTGTAAAGAGCCATTGTGAATGGTTTATGCATGCTGAATTTAACCCAATTTCCAACACAAGGGCTCCCTCCTCCGCAGAGAAGTCCATTTAAATAGCCTTAGCACCGCTCTCTTCAATCCCCCGGTGGCTGAAAGCAGAGGAAGTGGAGAGATGAGAACCTCCTCTTAACCAAATCTCTCAGGAGGGCTCGCACCTGGGAACCAAGTTTGTTAAAAGCACATCCCAGAGCAGCAGAGAAACAGCTCAGCGAGGGAGGTGGACTGATGGCATCCCACGTCCGCGACTCTCAACCAAAGGATGTTCTATGAGCTTCCCAGCTATGACCAGGAATGGGATGAATATCAGAAGATTCAAATCTGGAAAGCCTAAGGGAAAATCAATACCTCTAAGTTTGAAATCTCTCCTCCCCCAATAGCAATATGGCCATCAGGGGCTGGGTGGTCATGTACCTTGTTCAGAAATAATCTTACGACACATTCAATTAATCAGGCTCTGGGTGATATTGCGTTCAAGATGGGCACTATCCCTGCTCTCAGGAAGAAAACGGCCCAGGGGATTCGGGAAAATGGTAGTGATGTGGTTTTGGAATATAGGTGAGGTTCAGTGGGGTGGAGTCTGGAGCCAACGACCAAGAAAGAATTCTTGAGACGTCTTTGGTGCAAAATGGTGAGTTATTAAAGCACAGGGACAGGACCCGTGGGCAGAAACAGCTGCTGCCCCAGGGTTGTGAGGGGTGGCTGATTATATACCATGGGGTTGGGGGAGGTAAGGACAAAGGGAGGTTGGGAAAGTGCTTTCATATGTTAAAGAAGACTCACAGGATCCTGGAGGTCCTGCCACTGTCAAGTGAAGGTTGTTTTTCCCTCTAGCAAGGCATTAACGTGAAGATAGTTGGGAACTTCCTGAAAGAACATCACAGATCCCACCCAGGAGTGGGGGTGGGGGCAGGAGGCAGGGTGTAGGCTTATGCTTTGTCTTCAGCTTGCCTTCTGTTCCCTCATCAGTAGGACAGGCATGAAAGAACCACTGGATTTATAATATAAGCATGGAATTATTAAGGGAAAAATGTTGGTAGACTCTCTGAGAATTGGACCTTATAAAAAACAGGTATTGTAAAAAAAAAAAGAGAGAGAGAGAGAGAGTTATCTGTGTTCAGTTTACTTTGGTAAGCTGGGTTTAATAAAATTCCATGAGTGTCTTGTTTGCAGGACTTTTCAGTGCTTTTAATGTGACAATGCGCTTGTGAATTTCCAAATCTGGCTGGGTCCGAATGCTCTGGGAAGCATCTCAAACGGAAAATGCACCACAGACCAGTGACCTGTGGGATCAGAATCCCCAGAAATGAGGCTCAGGAAACTACAGTGATGCAAAGCCTCCAGGTTGGTTTTTGGCGCTCAGCTAAAATGACTTGGACACTGAAATTAGGGACTGTCATGGACTGAATGTTTGCCCCCTGCCCAAAATTCCTATGCTGAAATCTAATCCCGCTGTGATGCTATTTGGAGATGGGGGCTTTGGGGTACAATTAGGTCATGAGGATGGAGCCCTTGTGAATGGAATTAGTGCCTTTATGAGAAGAGGCTAGAGAGCTGGCTAGCTCTTTCCACCATGTGGACCTATGAAGAGAAGCTGGCAGCCTGCATCCCAGAACTCGGCAGAACCCCACCACATCAGCACCTTGATCTTAGGCTCTGCAGGATTTCAAGGGGCTGACCTCCGATCTGTTGGTTGACTTTATGCCGAGGTCCACACTGGCTAAATCACTATTATCACAAATTCTTCAACATTTCTGAACCACAGATTTCTCAACTGCAAACAAATATAACAGAATAAAATCTAGCTCCCAGGATGGGAAAGATTAAGCAGATGAGGTTTGAAAGCTCCTAGCACTTAGTAGATCTTCAATAAATGTGAGTTGTTTTCTTCCCCCACCGGGTTTTGCATTAAGGAGTCAGGAGAAAGGATGGTTCTGCCACCAGCCTGCAGGGTGCCACCGGGCACATCTTGCGCTCCGAATTTGTTAGGACACTTTCGGTCGAAGGTAACAGACTCACTCAAGTTAACTCAAGCAAGGAAGGTAAGGCGAAAGAAGAGTTATTACGCAAATGGGGATCCGAGAGAACCCATAGTGGAAGGCAGCCGGGTCTCAGCAAAGTGCTGGCAACAGAGACTGGGATGTGCTAGGAAACCTAACACGTCCCTTCTTCCGCCCTCATCCCTTCTCCTCTCTCAGCATTGCTTTTGTTTGCAGCTACTTCCCAGTAAACACGACAGAAAACAGCAGTCAACAGACGCCCTGCATACCCAAGCTGGGCTAGGAGGACCTCTTTCCTTAAACCTAATTCTAAAATCCCACCCCCCCCAAAAAAAGGCTTTCATTGGCCAGCTTGGGTGAGGGCCAACCCTTGGTCCAATCAACAGCGTCCAGGGGCGGGGCCATGAAGTTTCCATTGGCTCAGCCTGGTAGGTTGACCCCAACCTCTAATCCAATCAGCAGTGTCCAAAGGTGGGGCCATAGTGCAGAAACGTGGCAACTGCTGCTATAAAAACGTGGACGGACAGCCTAAGACCCAGTCTCCAAGGGAGGGAAAATGGTAAATACCTTGCTGAAATGGATGACACATACTACTGGGCCGCAGGAGCTCCCCGTTTCAAGAGGGAGACAGACCCCGAGACAGATCAATTCCATTCCTACCTAGAAAAGGCCATTCCGGTGCTCTGACTCAGAGGGGTCCACATGACCAGCGTTTGGTGGGAGAAGTTCCCCGAAGCTGCACTGACCGCCACCCCAAAGCCATCCTAGGATGTGACGAGCTAATTAATCACAATTATTATTTATGGCAGTGCCAATCCCCCTGCTCGTGTCACAAGACATTAGTTATTGCCAGGAATGATGAATCCCAGGATGTGAACATGCTAAAAATATTAATCTACAAGTGAAAATGATTTTAATTGGATTTCGCCCTTGGGGTCGTGTCAGGGGCCCGCTTTCAATCAGACTTGTCCAGTCAGCAAAGCGGCCCCCAGCCTTTCAAATTGAAACTGTGATTGGCTGGCAGAGGTTAATAGAAATGTTGGGGAATAAATAGGTTATTGATTGATCATAACAATCAGCTGGCTCCCGGTTTACCTTGCTGACCTCGCCCACCCAATTTTCCGGCAAACTCGGTTAGCATCTAATTATAGATCACTTTTACAATACTGTGTATTAATGACCAGATTATACAGCTGGGGCCGGGGGAATTCTTGGTGAAGTTTCCCCATGGCAGAAAATGCGGTGAGATCTCATGCCCATCTTGGGGACTATTGGTAAGGGAGGGGAGGCTCCTAGGAGGAATAAAGTCACACCCCCACACACACACACCCCCACACACATACATCCCTGCAAACGCCTCGTTCCCTCACTCAACTCACAGTTCCTGGGCATGAGTTTGGTGTGGGCAACCAGGGCACGCGGGGCTCTACGAGATACAGCCTCCCTGCACAGCAACTCACCCTGCGATGCAGTGGTTCTAGAACATCTGTGAACAGAACAATCACTCAGCAGGCGGCTGGAGAAAAAGTCAGACCCTTGGGCCCTGCCTCTGAGATCTGATTTAGAGGGGTCCGCATTTGAAAGAGCAGCCCCTCCTCCGGAATTCTGATGTAATTGGAGGACCTCCTTTGGAGACACACCGGCCTGACCGGATAGAACGAGCCACACAAGGAAACAAAAGTCAGAGCCCTGAGCGGCTTGGCTGAGAGCTGGTCCCGGGTCCAGGGAGACCCAAGGAAAGCCAGGTCCACCGGACATCGTCTCAGAGCCGGTGGTGCCGGTGATGGGGTTTTGGAATATAGGTGAGGTTCAGTGGGGTGGAGTCCGGAGCTGACGACCGAGAAAGAATTCTTGAGACGTCTTTGGTGCAAAATGGTGGTTTACGGGGGCANGGAAACAAAAGTCAGAGCCCTGAGCGGCTTGGCTGAGAGCTGGTCCCGGGTCCAGGGAGACCCAAGGAAAGCCAGGTCCACCGGACATCGTCTCAGAGCCGGTGGTGCCGGTGATGGGGTTTTGGAATATAGGTGAGGTTCAGTGGGGTGGAGTCCGGAGCTGACGACCGAGAAAGAATTCTTGAGACGTCTTTGGTGCAATGGTGGTTTACGAAAGCACGGGAACAGGACCCGTGGGCGGAAAGAGCTGCTGCCCCGGGTTGTGAGGGGTGGCTGATGATATACTATGGGGCTGGGGGAGGTAAGGACAAAGGGAGGTTGAGAAAGTACTGTCATATGTTAAAGAGGACCCACAGGATACCTGAGGTCCTGCCATTGTCAAGTGAATGTTGTTTACCCTCTAGCAAGACATTAACATGAAGATAGCTGGGAACTTCCTGGAGGAACATCACAGATCCCATCCAGGAGTGGGGGTGGGGAGAGGTTGCGGGGTGTAGGCTCAGGCTTTGTCTCCAGCCAGCCTTCTGCTCCCGCATCACAGCACGGAGTAGGGGTTTCCCAGGTGAGCCTGAAGAGCACTTTGTCTCCATAAAGGGTCCCTTTTAATAGGCGCCAATGGTGAACACAGCACCCCCCACCACGGAGACACGGGGCAGTCTTTGCCCTTCAAGAGACTTAACAGCCTGGTTGGGAAAACCAATGCATAAATCACTTGAATCGCTTCCCTGACGCTGAATGGCGTCTCACAAAGCACAGACACTCTACCGACCGTCCCCTTGTTGAACCAACCTGGTGACGCTGTGATGCCGGCACAGATGGGAAACTGAGGCTCGGTGGGGTAAAGTGACCTGCCGGCGGTCACACGGCCAGTCCTTCCAGAGAGGAATATGAGTCCAGCGTACACGCGCTGTGCCGCTTCGGCCACCTTGTCAGGGAAGCGGCCCCTCCAGAGAGGACGGGGTGGGGCAGGGGCAGGGACATGGCTAGGATCAAAGGGTGTGACAGTGACAAATGGCTCAATCACAGCTTTTAAGACAGTGCTGGGAAGGCCTCACTCAGAGAGCTAAGCTGGGTTTCCAGAAGAAAGGGAGTCTATTAAGAGAGACCCTCGCCTCGGAGGTGGGGAGGGAGTACCTTTTCAAGGAAACCCGTCAGAGGACCCTGAAAGTCACGGGAGCAGGGCAGCTGAGCTGGGGGAGAGGAAAGGGGGGTCTCTGCCCAGCTTTGCCCATGCAGATTCTTGCCTGGAACCCCCATGGCCTCCTTCCAGGCTCCCCACCTTGCCCCCCATCCTGATGTCCCCCAGCCTCTTGGGTCCCTGCCTCATCTCTGTCCCCCCAACACACCAGCTCCTTCCCACCTCAGGGTTTTTGCCCTTGCCGGTCCCTCTGCCTGACACTCCCTTCCTCCTAACGTCATGTGGCTGACTCTTTCCCAGAAGCTCAAATCCCACCTCCTGATCTTGTCCACCCCCAGGCCACACGCCACCCCACCCCACCTTCCTTGCCCTCTTTCACAGCAGTGCACAGGAAGTGGCTACCACGCTCCTCTCCGTGTTTAATATATGCCCCCTGCCCCGCCTAACGGGGGGGGGGGGGGTATGAGGCCCAGATGGGATGTGGTGGCCAGGGAGGCCGTATCCCGCCCCCCCCCCCGGGCTTTGAGGAGCAAAGAGGACGGGCCAGGAAGAGACCAATGAAGGTGGCCGGCTGAACCCCACACCCAAGGTACACGCAATCTCACGCCTATGGTTTACCTGCTCTATACATCTTTTATGAGCGCAGACCCCGTTCTGCAGAAGCAACCAGGAGGCCAGTGAGGCAGCTGCCGTAGCCGTCCAAGACAGAACCGCTGCTGCCTTGGCAGACGAAGGGAGAAAAGTGGGCAGAACCAACAGATAACTTAGGAGGTAACATGACAGGAGCCGGGCAAAGGCAGTGGCAGAAGGTGAGGGAAGGGGGAAGGATGCCTCCCAGATTTCTCCTGTGGGCCAGCACTCAGCATCCCTGAGACGGGAGGTGCTGGCCAGGGACCAGGCTTGGGGGGTGGGGGCGGGGGGACCTCCTGAGTTCTGAGGAGAAGAGAAGCACAGATGTTTCTTAAAAGGAACTGTATTGGTTGCCTATTGCTGCCTAAGGAACCTCTCCAAGACCTAGTGGCTTAAAACCAGGACCATTTTCTGTGCTCCCGAACCAGCCATCCGGGCAGCACTTGGCGGGGACAGTCTGTCTCTGCTCCGTGCAGCCTCACCTGGGGCGGCCCAGCCAGACCTGAAGGATCTACCTCCAAACGGTGGCTCGATGGGGCCTGGCTGTCGGGGGCTGTGGATGGCCCTGGGTGGTCCCCAGGCTCCCATGCCGCAGAGTGGCTGGCTCCCGACAGTGAGCGTGGGAGATATGGTGGCAGCTGTTTCCGTCACATACGCCCTGCAACAGCGACAGTAATAACTAATGTCCCCTGGGCCCTTACTCTGCACCAGGAATGTCACGCGCATGGAGTCCCCTCACGAATCTCCCAAGAAGGACGCCCCGTTATTTTACACATGGAGACACAGAGGCTCGGACAGGGGAAGTGACTTGTCCAAGGTGACACCCATCTGAGTCGGGATTTGAAACGGGATCTTTCCCACCCCCAGGTGGCTCAGAGCAGAGCTCAGCGTGATTCATCTCTCCCCCTCCTGGCCCAGCCCAGGCCCCTGGGGGTGGGTGCTGCTGACAGGCTGACGTCAGAGGCCACGTGAGCCCAGGAGGGGCTCCAGCACCCCCAGCCTGAGAACCTGGGAAAGCTTCAAGGAGGCTGAGGCCTGACCCCAATGCCAAAAGGTGATGTCTGGTATGAGCTCCCCGGTGGCCCTGCGATGGCTGGGAAAATGCCCCCACCGCCCTGTGCTTCCAGGGCCTTCCCCATCCTGGGCCCGACTGGAGGCTCCGTGCATTCCTCACATTCCACGGCTTTTCTCTGGGAGGAGGCCTCCTTCCCACAGGAGAGGCCCCTTGAGCTGGGATTGGGAAGCCAGCTGTGTTTCAGCTGAACCGTACCAGCTCCCCAGTGGGGGCTCTGCGCCCCCTCCCACCATGTGGCTTTGCCCTTGTTGTGGGCACTTTACATAGGAGACTGTGGATCCGCCATGGGCCGGTGAGAAATGCCCACAGGGAGGTGGCTGGCCTGCCCGAGCTCCTGGGGCGCCCACAGTCGCGCGGGCTCGGGAGCTGGGGACACAGGGAGGCCCAAGACCCAGCTGGGCTGCCTGGCAGCTTGCTTGGTGACCTGATGCTGCTGCCCCCACACCCGACCCGCACGCTGCCCTACCTTCCTGGTGGATCCTGCGGGCAAGCCGCACCTGCCCAGGACAGGACAACCCACGGGGGATGGGCAGGGGCCCATCACGTGCTGACATTTTGCCTCCACCCGCTTATTGAGTCATTACAATCTCTCCGGGAGGGAGACAGTGCTATCCCCATGTTACAGATGAAGACACTGAGGCCCAAAGGGGAAGCCCTTGGTCACATGGCCAGTGAAGGGTGGAGCTGGCTGCTCCCAAGTCAGTCTGCATGCCGCCCACTGGTCAGCTGCCTCTGGGTTGAGCCTTGACCCCCGACTCGGTGCCAAGCATGATGCTGGGTGCCCGGGGTACAGCCACGGAGCGGGCAGGCATCATCCCTGGCCCTGTGGAGCTCACAGACCGGAGGAGGCACTTCATGAACCCGTAGATAGGAAGTCACAAGCTGTGCTCAGCGGTCCGAGGGCAGGAACACCTCACAAGAAGAAGGAGTAATGAGAGAGAGAAGCCGGTGTAGAGGGAGTGAGGGTCCCGTCTCACCAAGAGGATGGAGTCAGCATTTCCATTATACTTGCAGCAGGCTTCCCCCCCCTCCAGCTGTGTGCCCCTGGGCATATCTCTTCACCTCTCTGAGCTTCTGTGTCCTCCCACAAAAATGGGGATAGTGAAACCGTCTCGAATGTCATGAGCATTTCATGAATCAACACGGATGAACCATTTCGCATAGAACCTGGCCTACAGCAAGCACTCAGAAAATAGCCACCGCCATCTCGTCAACCCCGGGTTGGGCTAAGGCAAGGGTTTTGGACAGAATGTGGATCCATGCTCTTCCTGCAGGCAGAGCCCACCACTGGCTCTTGGAATATTCTAGACCTTAGGGGACACTGCGCTACCAGCGTGATCAGAAGAAAGTGGCCCTTGTCAAGAGAAGCGTGGTGAAATGAAGCCAAAGTCATAGGTTGCCCATTTTTCAGAGAAGAACACAGGTTTGAAAAGGGGGAGTCATTTGGCTTGGCTTCTGTTAAGAACAGAAGCCCTCCCCAGAAATTAGCAGAGCTTTTTCCAAGTTGCTGTTCCTCAGCTGCATTTTCTCCAGCCTCTTCCTTCCCCCTACCCATACCAGGCCCTACCCAGTACCTGAAATTCTGGGATTCAAAGAGTAGAGCACCCCCCCCCCGGCAAAACATCCCCAAATGCACCAGAGAATAACCAGGTTTCCAAGAACAGAGTAAGACGTGGTCTTGGTGAAACACTACCATCTGCTGGTCATACTTGAGAACTGCAGCTCTGGCTTGGCCGTTTTGACCACCTACAAAGGGCTCCATCTGAGATCACCCTCCACCCTCCCACCGCCTTCCAGAAACATGCAGAAAAACAAGACCGGAGATAAACAGTAAACAAGGAATCAGACAAGTAAGCAAGGTCATTTCAGATGAGCATACATTTTAAGAAAGAAAAGCAAGAACAGGTCTCGTGGTAGAGCTGTGGTTCTCGAGACATGGTCAGATCTGGGGACCCAGTGAGACATTAATTTCTTTTTCGTCTCCTTCCCTCATGAGTGTATGATGGAGTTTTCCAGAGGCTACATGACATGTGTCATTGCAACAGATTGAATGCAGAAGCAGATACCAGAATCCAACAGAGATTTACAAAAAAAAAAAAAAAAAAAAGGATGTGTTATTTACATTAGCACGCCATGAGCTTACTTGTACCTTTTTCAATGAATGAATAAACAAGTCTTTTTTTAGAGATTTTTTTTTTAAAGATTTTATTTATTTATTCAACAGAGATAGAGACAGCCAGCGAGAGAGGGTACACAAGCAGGGGGAGTGGGAGAGGAAGAAGCAGGCTCATAGCAGAGGAGCCTGATGTGGGGCTCGAACCCATAACGCCGGGATCACGCCCTGAGCCGAAGGCAGACGCCTAACCGCTGTGCCACCCAGGCGCCCCTAGAGATTTTATTTTTAAGTAATCTCTACACCCAATGTGGGGCTCAAACTCATAACCCCGAGATCAAGAGTCACTTGCTCTATGGACTGAGCCAGCCAGGTGCCCCTAAACAATTCTTTTCATAACACCTCAGGTTTTGTTTCTAACACGGTAGACTTCCTTTACACGGATTCTTCTCTCCTGCTCCTTCTGCTTGCTGCAAGCTGTTCCCAGTCCCCGGAGAGCTGGGCAGTCTGTGATTCCGTATCCACGTGCTCACGTACTGCACCCCCCCTTCATGGCTACACCCTGGGCACCCAGCATCGTGCTTGGCACTGAGTCGGGGGTCAAGAACATTTTTTGGAATGAATGAAACAGGGACCTAGTTCAGCCTTTCAAATGGTCAGTGCCCACCCCAGCTGGGGAGCAACTGTTTACTATATGGTAAGAGTATAGAAGGGTCCTGAGACCTGAATGCTTGAGAAGTGATAGAGTAACGATAGATGGAGTAGTCAGGGGGGAGACTTCTCTGGAAAGGTGACATTCTGCTGAGACCCGAGAGCCAGGGGCCACAGAGAAACCAACAGTGTGAAAAGCAGAGGGACATATGTCCCAGGCAAAGGGAACAGCCAGTACAGAAATCCTTGGGAGAACAAGGTAGGTGGGTTAGAAGGACCGAAAGGCTGGTGGCCCAGCTTCTCAGACCCTAGGACAGTGCCCAGTGTATAGGAAGGACCCAGTGAATGGTTTCTAGGGGAAGAGTGGGGGAAGGAGAAAGGGAAAAGGAGCTGAGAAGATACCAGCGAGTGTCTGGAAGTCTCCAGGAGGGGTGGGAGGAAGTTGTCTTCTGATTAGGCATCTTCTAATCCTTCGAGGACAGGAGGGCCTTACAGGTCCCCTCAGTGGACTTGTTTCTTTTATAGAAGACACTGAAGCCCAGGGAGAGAAAGCAACTCCTCAAGGTCACACAGACAGGACAGCCGTGGGATTAAAACTGGAACCCAAGGCTGCAGGCACAGGGCCAGCGTCCTTCTGGGTCATATAAGTTGCAGGAGGTGTTGAGAACTCTGTGGGGAGGGGGGAGGGGAGGGGGCGTGTGCAAGTTCAGCCCCAGAGTGCTGAACAGAAGACTGTTTTGAGACAGATCCTGAAGATGCATCCAGGTTCCCCAAGAGAGATAGGGGATCGGCTAGCAATGTCTGCCACGGTAGCTGCAATGGAAAACAGCAATGTGTGTGCTATATATTTGCCAGCCCTTTACCCATACCCTAAACTCCTTCTTCCTTTTTCTCTGTCTCCAAGGAACTCTTTGCCTTCCTAATGAAATATAAGCTCCCCGACAATAAGAACCCAGATTTTCTCTCGAACCACTGTCCAGGCAAAAATTAGGGCATATTCTTCAAAATATCGTTAGTGATGGTTGCACAATGATGTGAAAGTATTTAATGTCACTGAATTGTAACACTCAAAATGGCTAAGATGATAAATTTTATCTCGTGTGTATTTTCCCCATGATGGAAAACAAAGAGAAATGCTCCCATCATGTTGACTTCTAAGGTCAGAGTCTTAAGAAAAGGCTGAGAACCCACTTCAGCTCCTTGAAAATGTCACTGGTTCCCCCTCCTCCCCTGAACTGTGTAGGCCTCCCTCCTGCCCCTTAAGCAACAGCCATCCTTTGGTGTAAGTCAGTTTTTGATATCAAAATGGTATTTACACGGAAGCTACATTCATCATCGGTAAAAACAAAGAGCCAAGTTCGCACTCCATCGCTGGACCCATGTAAAAATCTGGGCTTTAATCTGTAGCAGGGCATCTAACCCCACATGCAGCATCCTCACAGAGAAGGTGTCTTCTCTGGTTAAAGTAAAAGAGTGGGTCTCTGGACAGACTTTCAAGAAGAAGGGCCTTCAGGATCCTTTATTGGGACGGGAGCAGTCCCCCACCCCTGGCATCTCCCGAGCACAGTACGCCTCCAATCCCCCAGCTCAGAAGGTCCCCCTCCCAATGAGCTTGATGTTCAGTGAACTTGACCCCAGAGTGAACATCAAAGGCCTTGGGTGGGAAGGGATAAACAGACTGCATCTCCTTGGGATGGGCTTCCTTTGGTACTAAGTCAAGGACGCACATGCGTGCACACACGCACACTCACATGCAGAATCCTGGACTCTCACCACCATCGTCTGTCTCCAAGGTGTCCTAGTCCTCTCCTTCTGCCTCCAGAAGAGTTGTTCCCCCACCATGACACATTTTTCCCTCCCTGGGACCAGGCTCCACCTCTTAGAAGCTCACTTCCGATGTGCGGATGTGCGTGTCCCCCCACAGCCACACGGGACAGGTGAGAGTCTCCTGCAGACGTGCAGCCCATGAGCACATCCCCTCAGAGCTTCTCCGGGGCTCAGGGTGACCCCCCTTCAGGGCTGTTCCTTCTCCGAGGTGTCCCTGTCACCCCAGCCAAGCCTCTGCCTGGCTTCCCAGTCACTGCAGTGCTAACTCGAGCTGCACCAAGGGGTTAGGGATCCTGGTCTAAGGGTCCCTGAGCTTTGGGTTCTTATCACTTGTCTAAAATTGACCAGAACTCATTATAAGCTCCTCAAAATTCCATCTGGGCTGAAATAGCCAAACTGTCAGCCTGAAACTCAAATCTAACCCCTCCTCTCCTCAGGTCACATCCATAGCTCCCCACTGCCCTTAGGACAAACCCCAAACTCCCTGGCAACACGGCCTCGATCGTGCTTGTCCATTTCCCATCTGTCTCCTGCTACATTCCCCCATGAAGCCTCCAGAACCTCTTCGACCCTCTCTGATGCCCTCTTTGTGTCTGCCATTCCTACTACCTGGAACTCACCCCCGCCACACCCAACCAGAGCTCAGCTTACGTGTCTCCCACTTGAGAAAGCCTGCCCTGACTGCCTACACTCCACTCTACCCCGCACCCACCCGATACACCAGCATGAAATGTCCTGAAGAGCAGATGGCTTAATCAGCACTCCTCCTCAACGACGAGCACCACGCCTGGCACGAACTAGGTGCGTAGCAACCCTGCCCGCCTTCTGGGTGTTTCCACAGCCCTGCCCAGCCCTACCTAGCATAGTACCTGTCTCACTGCATTACACGTTCACTTCTCCAACTCCCCCCCTGAGCTATACAAGCACCAGAAGGAAGGGCCCGTAGATGGGTCCCAGCACCCAGAGCAGTGCTGGGCACACGGTTTGTCCTCAGCAACATCAGATCCTTGTAGTGGAGTAAAGAGAATTTCCGCGAATGCCAGGTGCCTGAGCTTCCTGCTTTCGAGTGAAATGGGTGAGGCGGCCACTAGAGGGCAGCAGAGAGGCACTGCCCGCTGCTGCTCCATCCACCCTGTCCCGGGTCCCTGTGAAGACTCAGGTGGCTTCCCCAAACTCTTCCTGATGCATTCTCCTCCCTTGTTCCCTTTGCAGCTCAGGCCTCCCTTCAGGCCTCACTGCCAGCTCCACTAGATTTACTCCAAGCCCATGGCTGTCAGAGAAGTTCTTGGTCCCAGACCTGCCCTCAATGACCCAAGCAAGACCGCCTTCAAGTCTCCAGGCCAGCCTCGGCCCCTGTCCCTGAGCTGATCCAATCCTCCAAGCCCTACCATGAACTACTCTCTCCCACAGAACCAGACTACCAGACTAGGCCAGCAAAATGGTCCCTCTTCCCATCCTCATCTCGACTTGATGCTACCTTTTACCCCCAGCCAGGATCCCCCGGCCCCATGGCTCCCCTTTTCTGCTCCCAAAGGACCCTCTCCCAGCCCTGAAGCAGTCCAAACCCCTTCCAGCTAAACTCACATCTCAGTACAGCTACACTGCATAAAAGACAAAATAGGAAGCTGAGCTAATTTACACTAAAGTGTAAATGGGTGATGGAATCAGAACCCTTCTGAATACTCAGGTCTAAAGCTTCATGTCCTGGGACTTCAAAATCCCTGAAGTCCCGAAATCAAGGAGTCTAGGTCCTGGCCTGGTGACCGATGATGCCATGCATAATGGCATATGCTCTGTACACACCAGACAGATGTTTCAAAGTCCGCAAAAGCTGTAGCCATCCGTTTGGACTATGGCAGCTGTAAGGTTATTTAAAAGAACCAAAACCCATATGCAGATTATTAGAGGTTGATGGGATATGTCCAGTGGCTAAAACCTTGGACGGCTGACTATGCTTCTGACCCCACCCGCGCCTGGGCCACACCCCGGCCCTTGCACCTCCGTTAGAATCCTTCGATCTTTACTGACTACAGACAGCTGTAACCAGAGCAGACACCAAGTCCAACACTACCAGCTACACCTCCTCCTGGGTTAGTCAGGTTTCCAAACCTGCGTTAGCCCCATCCCAGCCATGCCGACATCCAAGCTGTTAATAGTAACAGTAACAAGGAGTGTTAGACCTGTTGTTAGTCAGAAAGAAGTCCACAAGCCGTTAGTTTCCGCTGAAAGGAACAGACCAGGAGGGCAGGAGTTAGTCAAGGTGAAGGAGAGGTTAATTAAGAGCCACTCAGAGCCAGGCCCGGAGCCTGGCGCCCCCGGATGGGCAGGGTTGGCTGTTAGTGGACAACCCCCGAGCGGCAGCCAGGGCGAGGCAGGGATTAGCTGGGTGAGAGCAAGAGTTAGTGCAAAGGAGCCAGAGATTAGCCCACAGAGACAGACCAAGGTGCCTACTGGAGGTGAGGCATAAAATCACCCCCAGGTGTGGCCCTGGCGAAGCGGCTGGCGGGCTCTGGGGAAGGCAAGCTGGGGCAGGGCCATGGGCGGGAACAGGACAGGGAGCCGGGGATGAATTTCTGGTTGGCCCTGAGCGACTGCAGGACCCTGTGGGGCCCTGGGGTTCACGTCTTGCTTCCCACTTCCTCCCCCTGCGAACCCCTGAACACAGGGTCTGTTTTCTTCCCTACCTTCCCAAGTTTCCTGATGTGGACAGCACTTCCCGATGACTTTCAGTGTGAAACATAGCCCATATCTCCTTCCGGTGTGGGGAACTCGGCTCCCCCAGCTTCAGGGAAGGGAAGGGCCCCTCTAGCCAACTGCCGTTGTAGGAAGGGCCCTTCTGATTCTTGGCCATTCCTTCTCATGTCTAGTGATAAGGTGAGAAACCCCTCTTACTGACTTCTGGTGTAAGAAATGCCCCTCTGGCCGGCTGACTTCCTGTACTAAGTGCTCCACTCAGCGATTCTCAGGGCGGAAAAGACCCCTTGCATTGACTTCCTACACAGGGAACCCTCTTACTGACTTCCGGTGTGGGCTACGCCCCCTTTCACTGACTTCCGGGGCGGGACACGCCTCCTACTGACTTCCTGTCCAGAACCATGCTTCTACCTGAACTTCACCCTCGTTTCCCTCCAAAGGGGGACGCACAAGCCCCTTCTCTCTGGCCCTTGGCTGGGAAGAGCCCAGGTCTCCATGCTCTAGACCCACAGGCCTCCACACTCACACCCCAGAGGTTTCCCTGGTCCCGCCCACTCCCCGTGGCTTCCAGACTTCCGCCCAGAAGAGAGATGCTTGCGCTCGTACGGCCGCATGACCGCCTCCTCCTCTGGGCCCCTGGCGTGGTTAATAGGGCGGCCCCTGCCTTAGACCTGGCCCCCAGGGGACTCTGAAATCACAGCCAATTGGGGCAGCAAAGTGGGGCATCTGTCTGCAGGACCAGCCCCAGGAACTCTGCTTGCCGAAAGGAGGGGTGCCCAGAGCTCGGCAGGGCCGGGGGTTAGTAAGAAGAGAAAACGAGGTTAGTAGGGGCTGGGTTAGTAAGTCAGAGCACAGCACCAGCGGACGGGGGCACCTCAGCAGACACACACAGGAGTCACTAGGAGAAAAGGAAGAACACACACAGGTCCATTAGTTGGTTAAGGGATGCGTGGGCTGCAGTTGAGGCACCCCCGGGTTAGACAGGTTAGTAATCGAACAAAAGAGCTGCCTACGGAAAAGAAAGCTTAGAACGAGGAAGAATGTGGGGAAGAGACAGGGTTCAAAGCGAGTGTCTGGCCCCGGGCAGAAGGGTCTGTGTGCAGAACACCCAGAAGGACCAGGACCAAGGCAGGGGACATGATCGCTCCGGTTTTCTGGGCCTCCCAGCCCCGCCCCCACCCCCACATTTTTTTTTTTAAGTATCTGCCATGTGTCAAGAACTTTACATTCATATGCGAATTCTCACAGCAGCCTGTGAGGCAAAGATCACAGTCCCATTCTGCTGCTGAGGAAACGGGTTCAGAGAGGTTAGGTGACTTGTTCAAAATCGTTCAGCAGGAAGTGGCAGACTTGGCGAGTCGTACTTGAGAGCCCTGTCCTGGAATGTGGGTCTGCACAGAGATCCCAGGCCACGGGCAGGGCCTTCTGGAGCGCCGTCGGCCCCCGCGTCCCAGCCCCTCGAAAGGCCCACGAGCTGCAAGTTAGTAGGGTCTGGCTGCAGGGGGTTAGTAGGGCATGCTCGGCCCGGGTTAGTGGGTTAGTTGGTTGGCGGAAGGCCAGGCACCTCGTCACACGCCACAGCGTCCCGGCCGAGCCCTGGGTTAGTAGGTTAATCACACCATGCAGCACTGCGCCGGGCCCTCAGCTGCAGCTCCGGAGGCCTCCCGCCCCCACCAGCCCGGGAGCGGGGCCTGACCAGGGCAGGGGGTCCGCCTCCAGCTCCCCAGCCCCACCAGAATCAAGCTTATGCCTGGACCCTGCCCCAGAGCGTTTTTCTTCCTGATTTCTCGGCTGTGGAGCTCAGGGGCTCTCCCCCAAAACACTTCTTCGATTCCCCTGAAAATAGACCCTGCTGGTCCTGGCCGGAAACCCCTGCCTGGTTCTGGTCAGCCCCTTCCCAGAAGGCTGGATCCTGTCACGCTCAGGCACACACACACACACCAGCACCTTCTCCCAAAAGGTTTGATGCCCCAGTGACATCAAGTCCAGAGGTACCATGTCCAGTGGACACCTCCTCCAGCACGTGCCAGGCTTCCAGCTACTCCGACCACTGGCCTGCCCCCCTCGCCCGCCTCCCGCCACACCAAAACTGCATGGAGCTCAACTGACTCCTAGAACCGATTTCCAACTCCCCGGCCCCTCCTGGTGTGCTGCCTTTTCCAGCCACTGCTACAAAGGCCCCCTCTCCCCCCAAGTGTGTCAGGCTGTGTCATCTCCTATCCCCACAGAAGCCCCACCCAATGGCCCCCTCAGTTCTAAATGATGCCCCGTAAGAAAAGGGCTCTGTTGCCATAAAAGGGGAGAACACTTAACCCTGTCTGTCCTAGAGTACTCAAAATTCCCATCGGCACTTTAAAGGCTCTGATAAGTCCTGCGTTTTAGAAACTGGTTGAATTTGAACTCCCTTTTCCTTTCCTTTCTTTCTTTTTCTTTTTTTGTTTTCCAAGAGCAATGACACCTCCTACAACTTACTTTGGGAATCTCTTCCAGGGACCTGGAAGCTGTCAGCTAAGCCACATCTCTCTCATCCTTTGAGGCCCTGGTTGATTCAGCCTTTCTGGGAAGCCTGTAGAGGTCATTCTGGGACCTTACTCCCACCCCACCCCACCTCCAAACACTCAGATCCTGTGCCTCAGTGGACTCTTCTCTGCTCCCTTCTCCAATTCTCCAGTTGCAATTGTTTGGCTGTGCCATCCTGAAGGTTTCAATCATAGAGCCTCACCAATATCCCCCCTGCAAGCGACCAGCCCAGGAAAGGGCCCACAGTAGGTGCTCACTCCTGATGAGAGGGTACCCCAGGAGGCATTTGGAGCTATGCAGGAAGCAATAAAGTGCAGCCACCTCCCCAAGCTGATTCGAGATGGATATTAAGAAAGCAGGCAGGGGAAGGGCTCATCAGAAGTATCTCTGGATCAGAAGATGCCGATTCGGCAGTTCCAGGGCACTGAAAATAGATAAGCCCGAAATCTAAACCACCACAGGGATGGGCGTGTTTAGTGAGCAAGCTGCTAGGAGCCTGGCACTGTGCAGGCACGTGCCTTCACGGACTCCCCCCTGCGCCACCCAGGTGAGCGGATGGCTTCTGTTCCAGAGTGGCCATCAGACTCACAGAGGTGAGATGACTTGCCCAAGACTGTGCAGCAGGGGACACACCCTCTGGCTCCAAAGCTTAGGCTCTTCCCAGGACATCCTTCTCCTGGGGGTCCTGCACGCTGCCCTGGTCCAGCCAGTTCCATGTGTCCCTAAAGCCCGGGGACCATCCTCGGGCAGTGCCTCCCACACTGAGTCCCTACTTCCCATCCCTCTGCTCTCCCTTGCTCTCTCCATGGCTGTGGGGCGGCTGAGGGGAAGAGGGCTCCCGCTTTCCACATTTCTGGTGACCATCTGTGTGGACTGGATCGTGTCCCCCCAAATTCATAGGTTGCCGCCATCACCCCCAACACGACCGTATTCGGGAATGGGACTTTTACGGAGGAAAGTAAGGCTCAAAGAGGCTCTAAGAGTGGGCCCCTCCTCCGATAGGACTGGCATCCTTAGAAAAAGCAGAAGAGACACCAGACACCTCCTCCTCCCTCCGCCTCAAATGCGCACAGAGAAAAGGCTGGGTGAGGACACAGTGAGAAGGTGGCTGTCTACAAGCTGACGAGAGAGGCCTCGGGAGAAACCACCCCTCACACGCACCATGATCTTGGACTTCTAGCTACCAGAATTATGAGAAAACACATTTCTGCTCTTTAAGCCCCCCTTCCGGGCTGTGGTCTGCTGTTAGGGCAGCTCAAGCTAATACAGGCTCCCTCTCCACCCTGGGAAAAGAATGCCCAGCTTTTAAACTTGCCTATGGAAGCCCATGGGCTACTCCTGGGCAAACACTGGACTCCAGAGCCAGGCTGGACTGAGTGGAGAATGGAGACGGGCACAGGGAGGTGAACGTGCAGCCATGTGACAGGGGAGGGCTGCATGTGCCTGGGGCCTACCCTGCCTGCCTTGCCCCCCAAGGACAGAATCAAAGATCCGTGCAACAAGGAGCAGAGATCTGAGATCCGGCTGGGGTGACCTGACCCCTCGATCCTGGGAACAAGGCCGGATCCAGCCTGTTCCTTTTGGACGGTGGGAACAGGGCCCAGTTTCTGTCTCCCTCTGGCAAGCTCCCCTGGCCTGGGCCTCCTCATGTCTCGCAAACCCTCCCCTTTCAGGATAGCACACCTTCT
The DNA here is from genome assembly GCF_002007445.2 of Ailuropoda melanoleuca. Classification (NCBI taxonomy): domain Eukaryota; kingdom Metazoa; phylum Chordata; class Mammalia; order Carnivora; family Ursidae; genus Ailuropoda; species Ailuropoda melanoleuca. Next base: position 22,564,774 of record NC_048229.1, read on the forward strand.
GCCCCTCCAGCTGTCCCCCAGAACCCGACCACACTGGGGGAAGGCCCAGGCTCCTCCCAGACCCTGCCTGCCTCCTCCGTGTCACCATCAGGCAGAGGAGAAGCACAGAAAAGCCTCATCCAGAAAGCACCCACAAAAAGGAGAAACGCTCAAGGCAAACGGCGCAAGACAGACTCCAGCCGACGGAGCCCAAGAAGCTGGGTCTGCCTCCCTCCCACTAGGCAGCTCCACCCTGACTCCCATCCGTGTGGTCCTGCCCCGTCCTGGAGGGTCCGTTGGGACCCAGCCTTGGTAAGGTGTAGTCAGCAGGGCCTTGGCCCAGGTGGAGCTCCGGCTGGCCTCGAGCAGGTCTGCAGAGAGGTATCAAGTCAGCACAGGGTCAAGACGTGGCCTCCAGGCACAGACAGTAAGGTCCAACAGGCAGGGTCCAGGTGGACATGGAGGGGCAGTGGCCTGCCGGCCTCCCTCACCCCCCTCCCTCAAGCTGCCCTGCAGAGCCAGGGCCTGTCCTCAGCCGAGCGCCAACCAGGAGGGCCCTTTATCCGCAGGGGGCTCCGTCTTAGCAGTTGGGAAAGATGAGGTCTTTGGGGAATTGTCCAGAGTTCCAGGAAACCACCAAAGGCTGCTCCCTGTGTCCAGAGTCCAGAGTCACCCGGGCTCCAAAGAGAAGACCAGGCCAGGAGTCCTGGAGATGTGGCCACACAGAGCCCCCTGGGGGAGAAGCAGCAAGTTAGGATGAGGGGACAGCCTCCATCCCAACCTTACCCCACATTCGGAGACCGTTAGTCTCCCTAGACAGGGTGGCAGTAAGGGCTTTAGACACTAATGACTTTTAGAAGAAACTCAGGAATAGAGTTTCTCCACCCTGGCGGGGCTAGCTCAGGGGACAGAAGAGAAATTAGAGGAGCCAGGAGCAAGGCCAAGGGCATCATGGGCAGGAAAGGGGGCAGGGTTCAGGTGGGCAAAAAGAGCTTTCAGAGTCCCCAGGAGGCTTGGATTCCCTTTACAACATTCCCACAGAGGGGACTTCTGCACCACCCTCCCCCAGTACACACACACACACACACACACACACACACACACACACACACGCACACCTCCCAGGACAGGGAGCTCACTCCTTCGCTGAGACTGTGATAAACCATACTCTCATGTGAAGACCTGAGAGGGTAGAACCGTGTCTCTGGAGCTCAGCTCCGGAACCCCCGGATCCAGCTTGGAGAAGGTGCTTGGTCCGTGTTTGTGCTGAATGAAGGAACATGCTGAAATGTCTGCCGTAACCCACCCACGGTGGTCTTGATTCAGTCCCGCACACCCCCACGAGACCACGCGGAGCAAGCCGTCCAGCCACCTGGCTCCCGGGCCTTCCTGGCGGGGGAACGATCATCCCCCATGAAAGTAAGCTCAGTGCCACTTCCTTCCCCCGTGCTTACCCAGGCTTACCTGGCAGCGCCCAGCCAACACGTGGGCAGCCCAGGCCCAGCTCCCAGCTCCTTTCCCATGCAGATCCCATTCTGGAAGACAAAAGAGCCAACCACGCCGCAGGAGAAAACTGCACCCAGGCCCCCTCCGCAGGCCCGGGCCTGGCCAGAAGTCTCTGCTAACAAGAAGGCGGCCCAGGCACACGCCCCTCTGCCTCCCTTCCTCCCACCCCAGAATGTCCTTGGGATAAGGGGGTCTCCCTCACCCCCCTCCCTGTTCCCCAACAATAGCAGAAGGGGCCCAGGACAACGTAAGACAAATTCAGCTTGGCAACAGCTGAGCGGAAGCAGTGAACAGAGTCAGGAATCCGGGGTTCTGATCCAGCTCAGCCATCCTGTGTAGCCCTGGGAAGTCTGTCCCTCTCTCTCTCTCTCTCTCTCTCTCTCTCTCTGCGCCCTGGGATCCTTCCAGACCTGCATTCACCCAGAGCACACAATACTAACCCACAGTGTGAAGCAGAGAAGAGGAAATAGGGGGGCCCTATGGCTCAGCCTTAGATACTTTTCTGCCCCCATTGAATGCCTGCTAATGCTGACCCAGAATCCTCTCTCGGTTTTGGTTCTGGTGACGGCTAAGCTATCTTCACTCGCTGGCAGGGCTGGGCCAGGAGAGTCAGGGCACCTCTCAGTGTGTGTTCAGAGCTTGCTCTGGGCCCCTGGGACTCAGTGCACAGGTCCAGACCTGGAGGAAAGAATACGGGCCTGGAGTCACAGTGCCAGTGTCCCTGCTCCACTGCCAGGTAAAGGAGCCCTGGGCCAAGTTTTACAATTATGACGACAAAGGGCCAGCACTGGGAAGAGTCACCAGGAGTCCCCAGTCCCCTTCTGACTCCTTCTGACACCTAGATCTATGGGTTCTCGGGATGAGGTCATTGAACTCAAGTCTGTGGTAGTTGCTGATGGTGGAACTGACAAAATTCTAGCCTCCGTGTCAAACAGGGGCGTGACGATCACCCTCTCTGGGGCCCCATGAAATGCGGACAAGGTCTTTGTTTGTAACCTAGAGGGCTAGAAAAGCTGATCACCCCTTTCCCCTCCCGCACGGGAATTCTGAAGTTCTACGCTTCCCTGCACAGACCGAGGGAGGGCAGGCGGGTAGGCTGTGGGCTGGTAAGTTGAAATACTTATCTGCAAGCCTGCTTCCCGGAGGTGATCAGGAATGTTCAGGAAGAATTTGGAAATCCCCTTCTCTCTCCTCTGTCCCAGGACCTTGCTGCACTCTGGAAATAGACCCTGGGCTGCTCAGAGGAGCGTGGCTTGACACAGTGGCCCTTCCCCTGGCTCTGAGGACCCCGATATCAATAAGGCAATGAAGGTTTCAAGGGAAACGTCAACCCCTGGGTCAAGCAGGCAGCTGTCTAGGGGGGCAGACAGGAAGGCATGGGTGTTAAGTGCAGACAAACAGGTGAGACTATGGCTCGCCTACCCCACGTACCCGATGTGCGACTCAACGTTCATTATTCTCCAAGTTTTAGCCGGTGCCTAGCACACGGTGAGTGCTCCCAAAATTGTTTTCACCTGTTGAGAAAATCTCTGTGTAAGACCGATGTCCCAGAAACAGGAGATGCTTCCTGGAATGGGGGTGCATTTACACCAGTAACACAGATCAAATTAAAATCCCGTCCTCGTGGCTGAATAAATAAATGGTCGTACGTTGATATAATGAGAGCTACTCCACAGTAAAAGGAACAAACAATTGTTACATTACGACTTGGACGAACCTCGAAGATGTAATACGTGAGTGAAAGCCAAACACAAAAGCCCACATGCTGTTTGACCCCATGTATGTGAAATGTCCAGAAAAGGCAAACCTACAGAGACAGAAAGAAGATTAGTGGTCGTCTGGAATCAAGAGTGGGGTGGTGGGGATTAACAGTAAGTGGGTGTGGGGGGACCTTACCAGGGCAGGGGAAATCCCAAAATGGCTTTATGGCGATGGGTGCGCAACTTGGTAGATTTGCCAAAAATCACCGAACTGTGCACTTGAAATGAAGATTCCTTCATTTACACCATACTTCCATGAAGTCAGACCCAAAAAAGGATTGAACGATTGATCTGTGCCGTAACAAGAATGAACCTCAAAACATTATCCGGAGCAAAAGAAGCCAAACACAAAAGATTCCATAGTAATGGAACTTTAGAAAACACAAGTCTAGATTCTAGGCATGGAAAGCAGATCAGTGGTTCCCTGGGGCTGGGGCTGGAGCCAGGAGGGGACTGATAGCGAAGGGACACGGGGGAACATTTCGGGGTGCTGAAAATATTCTAGATGTGGATTGCGGTGATGGTTACACAGATGTCTGCATTTGGCAAAACACGTTGAATGAAACATATGCTTTGAATGGGTGCATGTTATTGTATGTAAATTATAACTCAATGTTATTTTTCAAAACTCCTTTAGATGTGATGACAGAGGATAAGAATCTCAAAGGTCAGACAGAGACCTCCATGTGGCCCCAGGGCCTTGGCATCTCAGCTCCCACTAACTCCCACGAACCTTCTCCCCCCACCCCCCGCACTGCAAGCCAAGGTCAGAGGCCCCAGCAGGGAAGCTCTGCTTGAGGGATTGGACCCCAGAGGATTCTAGAGGTCTCTCCTACCTCTGGGATTCAGGGGGTTTCCACCCAAATGGAATTTCATAGCATGAAGCTGGTGTCTGTTACCCCAGGGGTGCACAGAAGGGTCACCTTGGTTGTTGCTTTGATGCCGTTAGGCTCGTGGTGGTCACGTCGGCAGGTCTGGAACCCAAAGGTTGGGCAGGGAGACGCGTCCGGCTGTCACTGAGAGAGAAATAAAGAATAGGGGAATAAATAGGTTCCCAGGGGTATACTGGAGAGAAGCCAGGGTCAGGCCAAAACCGATTTCTGCACTCAGATGCAGATAAGAAGCAAAACAGGAGTGGCGCCTGGGTGGCTCAGTCGGTGAAGCCTCTGACTCTTGGTTTTGGCTCAGGTCATGATCTCAGGGTCCTGGGATCCAGCCCCTAGTTGAGCAGGGAGCCCGTTCCTCCCCTTCTTCCTTTCCCTCTGCCCTCCCTCCACTTGTTCTTTCTTTCTCTCTCAAAATAAAAAAAAAAATAAAATCTTAAATAAAAAAAAAAAGGAAGGAAGGAAGGAAAACAGGAAACCGGGAGGTATCTTGGTGGGGCTGGTGCCAACCTCAACATCTTAACGCATTGGACGGGACCTAGGCTTGATGGCCCGGGGTTCTGTCCTTCTGTGCCACGCCCAGCATGTGCACCACGGCTCTGGGCCTGTCTTCTTATCTGCGAAATGGGATAATAATGGAGCCCACGTCACGAAGCTGCCGTGAGGATCACATGGGATGATATATACTACCTATTAGCTCGCATGCTGTTATTTTCTTACACCGTTAGTACTACCATCACACAAACGGCTCATTAACACCATCTTGGGATAGTCCTGTACCCCCTCAACTCTGTGCCCTCCCTGGTAAGGGAGGAACAGCTCCCAGGGAAATATGCATTGGGTTCATTTTAGGGTCCCTCTGGATTCTTGTCGGTTTTTTGTTGTTTTTTTTTTTCCTGACTCTGGAATAAAATCGCTGCTCAGAGAGCTGGCACACGGGAAATGTTGGCCTAAATTGCTTTGGATGAGTGAGTGCCGAGAAATAACGGAAACCTCCTGGGAATAGGGAGAAGGAGAGGCACAGGAGCGGAGCTGAGGGAAACAGGCGCGTCTGCAGAGCAGTGGAAAGCCCAGTTTCTGGACAAATTCAAAGGCGGCACACACAAACTCAAGTCGCCCTCACAGAAGGGAGCCCCCGAGCTGCAGGGGGGAGGGAAGAGAGTCAAAGAAGGAGAAACAAGGGAAACCTACATGTATTGAGGACAGATGCTAACCAGGGGCACATTTACCTACCGGACAAAAGAATATACTGGGGTTTCTTGTCCCCATTTTACAGATGAGGAATCAGGCTCCAAGTGTCTTGCTCCAACATCACCCAGCAAGAAATGGGGCAAGTGGATTCTATACAGGCTTGTTGAACCCCAAAGGGGGGGACGACTTGTGTTCAAATACAGGATGGGGGTGAAATGGGAAAAGACCCCGGGAAGGCATGTGCGCCCTGGAAACACAGTGATAGCAGCATTAGTACTACTGTGGGGAAACTGGCCCACGATCGCTAAACCACGCCGCGTCCTTTTGATTCTAGCTGCTTCCATGGTCTCGAGGTAACTGATTAAGTCGACATTTAGGAGAGGAGATGGTGGAGTGTAGTCATTACAAACACACGTTTGGAGTCAGACGAGACCCAGGGTCAAGTCCTAACTCTCCTTCCAACTTGCTGTGTGATCCCGAGCTCATCACGCCACCTCTCTGAGCCTCCGTTTCTCAGCTGGAACGCCCAATTCCCAGCCTTTTCACGGGGGTCTCCATGAGGCAGCACCCAGCAAGAAGCGTGCTAAAGGGTCATGAAATTGTAGAGGCGTTGGTTACCATTCATTATCTACTCCATACCCTTGAGGACACAATGGTTCAGTCTGTCCCTCCCCTTCCATGACTCATCCAGCTTTCATAGAGACCACAAGGACCACAAGGGGGGATGGGGATACCTGCCTCATCCGATCTGATCATCTTGGAGAGGGACGCAGAGACAGATGTCAACGCAGAGACAGATGTCACGCTCAGCCGGCCTTTGCCTCTGCCCCAGTGTATCTCTGGCTATCATTCTACACAGCTCCAGCTGACAGATGAGCCAGGGCTCAGAGACTAGAGGAAGGATCCCCCTCGGAACAAAGGACTAGCCTATAAGTTATTCAACTGCCCACTGAACTTGCACAATGGACCCAGTGCCCCAGAAACACCCCCGCCCCCTGCTCAAACAGCTCAAGTGTCACCCGGGAGAGGAACCAAGAGCCCCAATACAAATAAAAGCGAATAGCTAGGGATCAATACAAGATTCAGGGGCCAGGCAAGTGAACTCAGCCAGTACACAGTGGGCATACTAAACAATAGTATCTTTATTAGGCACCTGCTGGCTGCAGGCACTTTATACATGCTGCTTCATTGCCTCCTAACAGCCTTTTAAGGTAAGGCTTATGATTCCCACTCTACAGATGAAAGGACTGAGGCTCAGAGGAGGGAAATTACTTCCTTACTGAAGCTGACCTGAAGAGTAGGCAACCTGGGTAGAAGCATGTATCAGATCCAGAGAAGGGACCTTAAAATTGAAGATGTAAAAAAAAAAAAGAAGAAGAAAAAGAATGAAAACAACTGGCAGGTCCGATGAAAGGGAATGAGTACGGTATGTTTGTCTTTTCCAACCTTCTACAATCATCATCCATTTTATTAAATGTATTAAATTCATTTTTAAAATCACCCAAAATGACAAAATTCTCCTTTGTAATGCAGGCATAGAGAGTGGGTCTCCTAAAGTTCCCGGACGGAGTTTACAGTTCCTTTTGGGGGCTCTGAAGACCAGCTCTCTCCTCGGGGAGAAGTGGAGAGGCAGACCCCGAAAAGGCAGCAAGAAGGATGCAGGATAGATTTCAGAACAGTCCTCAATGGCAAGGATCAGCAAATAATCAAACGCAGGTGTGAAAGGGCATGGGGGATGTTTAACGCCGACAATTCTATCAACGTGGAATTAATCAGTCAGTGCGGGCTGAGTCCAATGCCACCCGAAGCTAGGCACTGGCAAAGTGTACCGGAGGAAACCATTTTGCTGGGACTGCGACACGGTTCGGCCCTGCGGGGGTGGTGGGGGAGGTTGGGGTACCGTTCCCTCCCCCCACGGTCTGACCACCTGCTTGATGAGGGGGAGGAGGGGTCTGAGTAAACATCCAGATGCCCAGCCCCAGCCCAGTCCTGCTGACTCATCCCCTGGCCACGTGGCACGGACATCTGCATATTGGAAGCAACGCCCCTAAAGTCTGAGAACCGCTGTCCTCAGGTTTCCCGGTCTGTCGAGTGGAATTACTCATCTCCGCCTCCCTCCCCCCCACCCCCCGCCAAC
>NC_048229.1:22572330-22628436 GCF_002007445.2 Ailuropoda melanoleuca
TCTCCCGATCTCGGTGTCCTCATCTTTAAAATGGGGTTCTTACCTCCTCGTGGGACGGTTGAGGCAATGCGTGCCAAGCACTAAACGTTGCTGGCGTAAAGTAAGCTCTCTATAAACTGATGTATTATTCTTATCATTATTATTGCCATTATTCTTCTCAAGGAAGGTGGTTTTCCTGTCTTCCCCCATCTCTTGGGACCCACCCAGCACGCCGCCCATCTAGAATCTGAGTCCCACGGATGGAGCCTGGGCAGGCACTGGGCGGTGGGCTCGGTATGAGGAAAGAGGGGCTCAAGCACCCTACCCCCACCCCCAATTCTGAGACTAAACGGGCTCTGTCCCAGGCTTGGCCAGTGAGCTGCCAACCCGGTGGGCCGAGAAGGTCCGGGGTCCCCTCCAGTCTGGCTGGCAGCGGGGGGCAGGGAGGGTCTTTGTTCGCCCTCGGATCACGCCTTAAGACCCCCCACACACACCCGCACTGGACTCCCAGCGCAGCCTCCACTCGGTGCCCCAAGCCCCACCCAGGCCCAAGTCTTGACAGCACAGGACAAGTACGGGCGGCAGAAGCTCTCCATCCAGCAAATGAGGGACACTCTGGGAAGCCTTTGCCATCCCCTGAACACTGCCTGGGACCCCGGGACCCACCCTCGACCCCGACCACAGGGAACGAGGCTGTCCGCCGGCGCGGGGACCGGGACGCTTAGGGAGGGAGGGCTGTGAGCACCGGGCGGCGGCTTACCTCGGGTCCGCGGTCCTGCGGCGCGAGTGCAGAGGGCTCTTTGTGCCCGGGCTCACGGCGCAGAACTGGGGGAGCCCCTGCAAGCGCCTCCCATCGCAAACTCCTCCCCGCACTCGTCCGCAGCCTCCCTCCCTCCGGTCCCCCGAGCGCAGCCGGCGTAGTCTTTGTAAGCTGCTGCAGCGCCCATGAAATTTTAATGCGGGAGCGGCTGGCGGGCGGAGGCGCCCCACCCCCGGCCAGCTCGTCTGCCCCCCTCGCGCCTCCCCCCGCCGCTGCAGCCTCGAGGCCTCCCCTCGCCCCCTCCCCCTGGGGGTCCGGGCCCGCGAGCTCTGGGAGCTCGCCGCCGCCCCCGCGGCACAAAGGGGCGAGCCCGGCCTCCCGCAACCCCGCCTGCGGCGCTGCCATGGCAACGCTTGCCCGGCTGGACTCAGCCCGGGGCGCGCGGCTGGAGAGGTGCGCGATTCCGCGGGCCTGGGGAGCCCAAGTCCGGCAGCCGCGTGTAATCAGAGGACCCAGGACACTGGTCCTGGAGCACCAGGTCTATCACCCGCGTGGCCTCCGAGTATGCTTCTCAATTAATCCTGCTAGATGGACACGCGCTTATGGTGGAGTCAGGCTTCGAACCCCTGCCTGGGGCTTCATGCCCTTGTGCATGCCCCAACACCGCCTGGCCTAACCACTTTTACAGGTTTGGACTTTTATTTTTTGAACGGCTCTCTGCTAGGTACCTACTCTTCAGAAAGTGGTCCTAGACCAGAAGCGTCAACATCGCTTGGGAACTTTCGAGAAATGCAAATTCTCAGGTGTCACCCCAGCGCTACTAAGTGGAAAACTCTGAGGTGGGGCGCAGAGACCTGTATTTTAACCAACCTTCCAGGGGATTCTGATGCACATTCAAGCTTGGGCACCACTGTGCTAGACCGTTCCAGTGGCCTCGCTAACCAGCCTGTGGTGGGTTCCAATTTCAGCTTTGTCCACATCTCCTAGCAGATGACCTTGGACACACCATTCCTGAGACTCAGTTTGGATTAAATGTGGAAATGCATGGGGGAGGGGTGCTTAGCACAGTGCCTGGCACTTAACAAAGTCTCAAAACACAATACTTATTATTTTAATGCTACGACATTCATTTAATTTTTACACTTCTGTGTATATCATTTATCATCTTCATTGCTCAGATATGGACACTGAGACTCAGAGAACCTGTGAGAGCTGCCCACAGCCACAGTAGGGGACCCCGGCGGGATTTGAATTGACCACTTCAGGTTCCAAGTTTACTGGCTCTCTTCCACATTGTCCGTCTACCCCTGGGACACCACCCCACCCCCGCTCTGGTCTTCAGGAAATCCAAATGCCATTCAACAAACCTACAGCATTTCTCCAATGTGCTCAACCCAAGGACTTTGCAGGAACCCTAAAGATCCCAGGGGAGGTCCCAGATACTGCCCCCGCCCTGGCAGAGCTAGAAGTCCCGCTAGGGAAGTAGGACTCACGTGGAAGAGCTAGAGAAAAGCCAAGACGGGGTGTGGTCACAGCATTGCCCAGAGGACACATTCGAAATATTGCCATTACCAGTTCTACCACTTTCCCCTGGATCATCAGACCACAAACAAAAAGGAAGACTTTTTTAAAGTACTCCCAAGCACCCTGTTTTATAATCTGTCCTCCAATTCTCCTGAGTATCAGCCTATCATTTCCAATATCCATTTGGATTAAAAAAAAAAAATCAAGGCACTTGTTTGCTCCCAGATTTCCAACACTTCTCCCTTTCCCAGGGGCTTCTTAAAGATGAACAATGATGAGCCCGTGGTCCTATTTCCAAGTATCTCTCATTCTAGGGAAAGCCTTTCAAGGAGAGCATAGAGAGAAAGGGCAGGGCAGGCAAAAGAAGCGATGGTGAGAAGCTACTGGGAGGACCATGTCTGACTCAGGTGGACTCAGGGTGAGCCATAAACTGAGTAACACAAGGAGGGACCAGACCCCCCCCCTTGTCCAGCAGACACCAAAACCTGCCTGAACCCGCCTGGCTGTTCTCTGCCTCAATCTTGTATAACACAGCACATTTCTTGATCACGGGGACCCCAAACGAGCTCTCCTGGGGCTTCAGTTGGTCCTATGCCCTCTTTTTGTCCACCTGTGGTGAGCAAAACCCCTCCATTTTCCTGGGGAGGGTTAGAAATGTACGGTGCCCTCTTCATCCTGCAGGCTCCCAGCACTTAGTACCGCCTCCTTTGGGACTCACGTCTAGCTTGAGAGCTAGATCCAACACCTTTCTTGTCTCCCCATCAATGTAACTGTGACTCTCACCTTATCCTGTGGGGAGGCCCCAGACATTGCAGAGCACTCCCCATGATGGTAAATGTCATCCTCACCCCATCTTGCCAGGAACTCGTCTTCTAGGTGACATTTACAGAGCTGACTCAGGCCCTGAGAGCCTCCAAGCTGATAAGAACACCAGATGGAACCACCCCAAAGAGAAGTGTCAACGTTCCCTCTTCGGCCTCTCTTGAAAATGGCCTGAGCCTCTTATGATGGAGTGTTGGTTGCCCCGGCAACGGGAGGAGGCGCCATCATACATCTCAGAGGATCCACTTGAGAGTGAACTTTGCTTCTTTAAACTGGACCACGCAGCTCACCCATTCCCACCAGAATGTGCAAGCAAGATAGTCTTTGGCTCATGACGCTGCCTGCCACTCAGCCCGAGAGTTCCAGGGGACACTGGAACCGACACTGGTAACATGTCCAGAAGTGGGGACACACGTTTCTTTTTATCTCTAAAGCAGCCCCTGGAGAAACCAGGATGGTCCCCAGAGGCCAGGGTTCCAGTTGCGACGCTGTCATCGGTACGCTGGGTACCACTGAGCACGCATGTACGCCACCATGGCTGTTGGATCTTTCAGTTGAACCTCACATAATATAAAACTAACCACTTTATTTTCTTGTCTTGTAAATTTTTTTTCCATTTATTTTTTTTCAACGTGAGAGTGTACGCTTTAATTCCCATCCCCTATCCCCCCATCCCTGCACCCCACCCCTCTGGTAACCTGCAGTTCATCTTCTACAGCTAAGAGTCTATTTCTTGGTCTCTCTCTCACTTTTCCCCCCTTCTTGTTTTGTTTCTTAAATTCTACGTATGAGTGAGATCATATGGTATTTGTCTTTCTCTGACTTATTTCACTTAGCATTATACTCTCTAGCTCCATCCATGTCACTGCAAATGGCGAGATTTCATTTTTTTTATGGCTGAGTAGTATTCCATTGTATTTATATACCACATCTTTTTTATCCATTCATCAGTTGACGGACACGGACTTTTTCCATAGTTGGGCTATTGTAAATAATGCTGGTAGTAACATAGGAGTGCATGTATCAGGGCGCCTGGGTGGCGCAGTCGTTAAGCGTCTGCCTTTGGCTCAGGGCGTTCTGGGATCGAGCCCCACATCGGGCTTCTCCGCTAGGAGCCCGCTTCTTCCTCTCCCACTCCCCTGCTTGTGTTCCCTCTCTCGCTGGCTGTCTCTCTCTGTCAAATAAATAAATAAAAATCTTAAAAAAAAAACAAAAACAAAGAGTGCACATATCCCTTTGAATTCGAGTTTTTGGATTTGGGGGTTAAGTACCCAGTAGTGTGTTTCCTGGATCACAGGATAGTTCTAGTTTTAATTTTTTGAGGAACCTCCACACTGTTTTTCTGCAGCGGCTGAGCCAGTTTGCGTCCCCACCAACAGCGCACCAGTGTTCCTTTTGCTTCACATCCTCGCCAACATCTGCTGTATCCTGTGTTTCTGGGTTTAGCCATTGGGGACAGGTGTGAAGTGACATCTCATTGTGGTTTTGCTTTGCATTTCCCTGATCATGAGGGATGGTGAGCACGTTTTCCTGTGTCTGTTGGCCATCTGGATGTCTTCTTCGGAGAAATGTTTGTTCATGCCTTCTGCCCATTTTAATCGGATTCTTTGTTTTTTGGGTGTTGAGCTCTATCCGTTCTTTATGTATTTTGGAGACTAACCCTTTATTGGATATGTCATTTGTAAGTATCTCCTCCCATTCCACCAAGTTGCCTTTTAGTTGTGTTGTTTCCTTCCCTGTGCAGAAACTTAAACATTCACAGTGTGCACCCGCCACCTCTGTCTAGTTCCAAAACACATTCATCACCCTAAAATACCCCCCCACCCATTAAGCAGTTACTCCCCATCATCCCCTCCCCCTAGCTGCTGCCAACCAGTAATCCGCTTTCTGTCTTTATAGATTTACCCATTCTGGTTATTTTCTATAAATGGAGTCATACAATATTTGTCTTTGGGTTCCAGCTTTTTCCACTGAGCCTAATGTTTTTGAGGTTTATCCATACTCTAGTATGTGCTAGTATATTCCATTCCTTATCGTGGCTGAATACCATTCCGTCATATGAATACAGCACAATTTGCTCACCCATTCGTCTGGATTTTCATGGTTTCCATCTCTTGGTGGCTGTGAATCGTGCCGCTCTGAACGTGAGTGTACAAGGATTTGTTGGAGCCTCTCTTTCCAATTTTTTGGGAAATATACCTCTCTGTACCTCATTCCTTTTTACACTGTCCCAATGCATGTGGTCCGGGGGTTCTAGAGTTAGTGACAAGGTGGGCTGCTTTACCTTGTTACCTAAACTAGTCACACACTCCCCACCAGCACCAGCAGCACCAGCGCCACCCCTCTGCCCGGCCACACCTGCCGTGCCTCTGGAGGAAGGGCTGTGGGAGAAGATTCAGTCTGCCCTCAAGCCATGTTGTTGACCAAGACTGGGTGCATCCAACATGGCGTGAGGGGAGCTCCTCTCTGACAGCAGTTCCCAGAGCAAGCAGCTCCCTGTCCCACCCAGATAGAAAATTCCATTTTGACTCATCAAAGCAGCCATCCTAACCCGGAGTGAGGGTGGGGCTCCCTGAATTCAGGGGGAGGCATTTTATAGCAGAGGAGAGCTGCTGTTTGGTATGTCCCAGAAACAATGTGCCTTTCAACAATTCCCCACAGCCACCACGTTCTCCTGCCCCCTGGAATCCCCTTCAGATGCAATGACCTGGACCCCTTGCCCACTTTCTTGACACTGTTCTAAGTGTTTTATCCACATTGCTGCCTAACACCCTCTGAGGGAGTGTTGACATCATCTGATAAGGAAAGTGAGGCTTAGGGAGGGAAAGTGACTTACCCAAGGTCAGCCAGCTAGAAAGTGGTGAAGCTGCGATCACAGCCAGCATGGTCTGATTCCAAAACCTGCATGCAGAATCTCTAAAAAGCCATCTGCATTCACGCTCACCCCATCTGTCCCCGGGGAAGGACATGCCTTCCCCACAGCCGCTGAACAATGACCCCATCACCTTGATGGGGTCGCTCTGGGGTCCTTTCACTTGCCCTGGGATGCACAGCAGTGGTTAATCTCTGCCTCAATTAATCTCTGTTTCTCAGTCCCAGAGGAACATCGCTGGTTCAAGATCATTTCCATGGAAGGCTAGTGCTCAGTGCTCTCCAGCCGCTGTCCTGCCCCCAGTGGTTATCTTCATGTGTCCCCACTGGATAAGGCATGGACAGGTGCATGAGCCTGGACTATCCCAGACCCTGAGACAGGGATGCAAGTGCAAGTAGTGAATTTGGGATATGATCCGAGGAAGCATTAGCTGGGACAGTGAAGAGAAGAAGGCCAGCATGGGTACTTTAAGGAAGGTCTTAGTCTATTGTGGCTGCCATGATGCAACACCACAGACTAGGCGGTTTACAAACGAGATTTCATCCTCTCACTGTTCTGGAGGCTGGAAGTCCAAGGTCAAGGTGCAGTCAAGGTTGCTTTCTCCTGAGGCCTCTCTCTTTGGCCTCTCTCCATGGCTGTCTTCCAGCTCCATCCTTACATGGTCTTTCCTCTGTGCACGTGAGCCCCATTGCTTCCTCTTCTTACAAGGACCTCAGTCCTATGGGATTAACACCCCACTATTATGGCCACATTTAATCTTAACAGCCCCCGTAAAAGCCCCATATCCAAATACAGTCACTTTGGGGATTAGGGCTTCAACATATGGATTTGGGTGGGGGGAAGGGGCACAAGTCAGTCCCTAACTATGAGCCAGCTGTTGAGGGCAACTAGGACTCTGTCCTGCTGCGGTCCTCTGGGAGACTGAGTGGGACACACCTGAGCCATCCCACTTGAGGTCAAGGACGCCAGGGTAGCTAACCACCAACTCCTACCTGTCATGGTTAAAGGACGCTCCTTGCACATCAACCCCTCGCCACCTCCAGGCTGCCCTGGCAGCAGACCAACCATGTGCCCCTGGCCAGAGAAAGCCATCAGCAGGGAGTCACAGGGCCCGCGGTACAAAGCCACCAGTATGCCTTGGCATGGTAGGTGTCTAGGACACATCCACCATAGGGGATCATTCATTTCCCCATCACCCATCCACCACACAATCCCACCAGCAGAGCCCACGCAGGGCCCAACAAACCTCCCCGGTCTGAGAAGCTCCCACCCACTCCATGCCAACCTGGCCTCGTCTGGGGCGGAGACAAGCCACTTTGCAAGTAGAGTCAGTACAACCAATGCCGTAATGAAGGAAGGTCGAGAAGCTAATGGGAGTAAATATGAGTGACACAACTGGCCTTTGAGATCAAAAAAAGGCCGAGCGAGTGCCAGACGTTGTACCTGGTACTGAGAACTGAAAATCTCCAGAATGAGAACATCACAAGAATAACTCTATCCATCACTATTATTTTCAGGATGGTTTCGGTTTCAAGTAGCAGAATCGAGTCCACAGCTATACTGGTTTCAGGCACAGCTGTATCCAGGTGTCCAAACACCACACCAGGCATCTGTCTTTCCCCAGCTGTCTGCAGAAGCAGGGAAGAGCCCAGCAGGGGCTGCCAAGCCCCCTGCCAACCGATTCTTTGTCTCGTTTGCTTTCTCTGCCTTCCTGTCAGCCAAGACGTGGACTCCCATCGGGCAGACCTGAGTGTGAATCTCACATCTGCCTCTTACTCGCTGTGTGACTTTGGGCAAGGAACTTCACCCGTGGGCCTCAGTAAATTCCGTACAACGGGGATCACATCACCTCTTTCAGAGGGCTTTTGGGAGAATTCAGTGACGTGAGTGTGGAAAACACATGGCCCACTAATGGGCTCAGTAAATTCGGACTCTCTCTTTCTCTCTCTGTTGGAAGAGCCACTAGAGACTGTCCACAGCCTGGAGCTTCTTATTGCTGGGACGTCATTCGAAGGGGGCCTTCGGAACTCCACAGACCCCAACACTGTCTACAGAGCGGATAAATAACAAGTCCTGTCCACAGATGTCCTTGGTCTTTTTTCCCATGTGCAAACATGCTGTTGAATTGACCGAACACAGGCCAGCGTCGACCCCACCCCACACTCATGGTTGCTTCCTTTATTGTCCTCAGGACCTTGNAAAACAAAGAGTGCACATATCCCTTTGAATTCGAGTTTTTGGATTTGGGGGTTAAGTACCCAGTAGTGTGTTTCCTGGATCACAGGATAGTTCTAGTTTTAATTTTTTGAGGAACCTCCACACTGTTTTTCTGCAGCGGCTGAGCCAGTTTGCGTCCCCACCAACAGCGCACCAGTGTTCCTTTTGCTTCACATCCTCGCCAACATCTGCTGTATCCTGTGTTTCTGGGTTTAGCCATTGGGGACAGGTGTGAAGTGACATCTCATTGTGGTTTTGCTTTGCATTTCCCTGATCATGAGGGATGGTGAGCACGTTTTCCTGTGTCTGTTGGCCATCTGGATGTCTTCTTCGGAGAAATGTTTGTTCATGCCTTCTGCCCATTTTAATCGGATTCTTTGTTTTTTGGGTGTTGAGCTCTATCCGTTCTTTATGTATTTTGGAGACTAACCCTTTATTGGATATGTCATTTGTAAGTATCTCCTCCCATTCCACCAAGTTGCCTTTTAGTTGTGTTGTTTCCTTCCCTGTGCAGAAACTTAAACATTCACAGTGTGCACCCGCCACCTCTGTCTAGTTCCAAAACACATTCATCACCCTAAAATACCCCCCCACCCATTAAGCAGTTACTCCCCATCATCCCCTCCCCCTAGCTGCTGCCAACCAGTAATCCGCTTTCTGTCTTTATAGATTTACCCATTCTGGTTATTTTCTATAAATGGAGTCATACAATATTTGTCTTTGGGTTCCAGCTTTTTCCACTGAGCCTAATGTTTTTGAGGTTTATCCATACTCTAGTATGTGCTAGTATATTCCATTCCTTATCGTGGCTGAATACCATTCCGTCATATGAATACAGCACAATTTGCTCACCCATTCGTCTGGATTTTCATGGTTTCCATCTCTTGGTGGCTGTGAATCGTGCCGCTCTGAACGTGAGTGTACAAGGATTTGTTGGAGCCTCTCTTTCCAATTTTTTGGGAAATATACCTCTCTGTACCTCATTCCTTTTTACACTGTCCCAATGCATGTGGTCCGGGGGTTCTAGAGTTAGTGACAAGGTGGGCTGCTTTACCTTGTTACCTAAACTAGTCACACACTCCCCACCAGCACCAGCAGCACCAGCGCCACCCCTCTGCCCGGCCACACCTGCCGTGCCTCTGGAGGAAGGGCTGTGGGAGAAGATTCAGTCTGCCCTCAAGCCGTGTTGTTGACCAAGACTGGGTGCATCCAACACGGCGTGAGGGGAGCTCCTCTCTGACAGCAGTTCCCAGAGCAAGCAGTTCTCTGTCCCACCCAGATAGAAAATTCCATTTTGACTCATCAAAGCAGCCATCCTAACCCGGAGTGAGGGTGGGGCTCCCTGAATTCAGGGGGAGGCATTTTATAGCAGAGGAGAGCTGCTGTTTGGTATGTCCCAGAAACAATGTGCCTTTCAACAATTCCCCACAGCCACCACGTTCTCCTGCCCCCTGGAATCCCCTTCAGATGCAATGACCTGGACCCCTTGCCCACTTTCTTGACACTGTTCTAAGTGTTTTATCCACATTGCTGCCTAACACCCTCTGAGGGAGTGTTGACATCATCTGATAAGGAAAGTGAGGCTTAGGGAGGGAAAGTGACTTACCCAAGGTCAGCCAGCTAGAAAGTGGTGAAGCTGTGATCATAGCCAGCACGGTCTGATTCCAAAACCTGCAGGCAGAATCTCTAAAAAGCCATCTGCATTCACGCTCGCCCCATCTGTCCCCGGGGAAGGACATGCCTTCCCCACAGCCGCTGAACAATGACCCCATCACCTTGATGGGGTCGCTCTGGGGTCCTTTCACTTGCCCTGGGATGCACAGCAGTGGTTAATCTCTGCCTCAATTAATCTCTGTTTCTCAGTCCCAGAGGAACATCGCTGGTTCAAGATCTTCCATGGAAGGCTAGTGCTCAGTGCTCTCCAGCCGCTGTCCTGCCCCCAGTGGTTGTCTTCATGTGTCCCCACTGGATAAGGGGTGGACAGGTGCATGAGCCTGGACTATCCCAGACCCTGAGACAGGGATGCAAGTGCAAGTAGTTAATTTGGGATATGATCCGAGGAAGCATTAGCTGGGACAGTGAAGAGAAGAAGGCCAGCATGGGTACTTTAAGGAAGGTCTTAGTCTATTGTGGCTGCCATGATGCAACACCACAGACTAGGCGGTTTACAAACGAGATTTCATCCTCTCACTGTTCTGGAGGCTGGAAGTCCAAGGTCAAGGTGCAGTCAAGGTTGCTTTCTCCTGAGGCCTCTCTCTTTGGCCTCTCTCCATGGCTGTCTTCCAGCTCCATCCTTACATGGTCTTTCCTCTGTGCACGTGAGCCCCATTGCTTCCTCTTCTTACAAGGACCTCAGTCCTATGGGATTAACACCCCACTATTATGGCCACATTTAATCTTAACAGCCCCCGTAAAAGCCCCATCTCCAAATACAGTCACTTTGGGGATTAGGGCTTCAACATATGGATTTGGGTGGGGGGAAGGGGCACAAGTCAGTCCCTAACTATGAGCCAGCTGTTGAGGGCAACTAGGACTCTGTCCTGCTGCGGTCCTCTGGGAGACTGAGTGGGACACACCTGAGCCATCCCACTTGAGGTCAAGGACGCCAGGGTAGCTAACCACCAACTCCTACCTGTCATGGTTAAAGGACGCTCCTTGCACATCAACCCCTCGCCACCTCCAGGCTGCCCTGGCAGCAGACCAACCATGTGCCCCTGGCCAGAGAAAGCCATCAGCAGGGAGTCACAGGGCCCGCAGTACAAAGCCACCAGTATGCCTTGGCATGGTAGGTGTCTAGGACACATCCACCATAGGGGATCATTCATTTCCCCATCACCCATCCACCACACAATCCCACCAGCAGAGCCCACGCAGGGCCCAACAAACCTCCCCGGTCTGAGAAGCTCCCACCCACTCCATGCCAACCTGGCCTCGTCTGGGGCGGAGACAAGCCACTTTGCAAGTAGAGTCAGTACAACCAATGCCGTAATGAAGGAAGGTCGAGAAGCTAATGGGAGTAAATATGAGTGACACAACTGGCCTTTGAGATC
The DNA here is from genome assembly GCF_002007445.2 of Ailuropoda melanoleuca. Lineage (NCBI taxonomy): Eukaryota > Metazoa > Chordata > Mammalia > Carnivora > Ursidae > Ailuropoda > Ailuropoda melanoleuca. The sequence continues at coordinate 22,583,555 of NC_048229.1, forward strand.
AAAAAAAGGCCGAGCGAGTGCCAGACGTTGTACCTGGTACTGAGAACTGAAAATCTCCAGAATGAGAACATCACAAGAATAACTCTATCCATCACTATTATTTTCAGGATGGTTTCGGTTTCAAGTAGCAGAATCGAGTCCACAGCTATACTGGTTTCAGGCACAGCTGTATCCAGGTGTCCAAACACCACACCAGGCATCTGTCTTTCCCCAGCTGTCTGCAGAAGCAGGGAAGAGCCCAGCAGGGGCTGCCAAGCCCCCTGCCAACCGATTCTTTGTCTCGTTTGCTTTCTCTGCCTTCCTGTCAGCCAAGACGTGGACTCCCATCGGGCAGACCTGAGTGTGAATCTCACATCTGCCTCTTACTCGCTGTGTGACTTTGGGCAAGGAACTTCACCCGTGGGCCTCAGTAAATTCCGTACAACGGGGATCACATCACCTCTTTCAGAGGGCTTTTGGGAGAATTCAGTGACGTGAGTGTGGAAAACACATGGCCCACTAATGGGCTCAGTAAATTCGGACTCTCTCTTTCTCTCTCTGTTGGAAGAGCCACTAGAGACTGTCCACAGCCTGGAGCTTCTTATTGCTGGGACGTCATTCGAAGGGGGCCTTCGGAACTCCACAGACCCCAACACTGTCTACAGAGCGGATAAATAACAAGTCCTGTCCACAGATGTCCTTGGTCTTTTTTCCCATGTGCAAACATGCTGTTGAATTGACCGAACACAGGCCAGCGTCGACCCCACCCCACACTCATGGTTGCTTCCTTTATTGTCCTCAGGACCTTGACTTTGTGGAGTCCACGAGCTATTTTCCTTTCAGAAAGAGTCTGACGGGACTGGCAAAGTTCGGGGCGCACTGGTCTCCCCCGAACTCTCATACACAGTGCTCAGAGCAAGGTTCGGAAACAAGGCGGCCTTGCCCAAGGTCAAGGGAGACTTCCCTGCTTCTGCACCCCTTGATCTGCGCGTGCCTGCCTCTGCTCTGCCCCGGGGGCCTCTCCTTTGTCTCCAGCATGTGCGTGCCCTGTGGGCGCTCCTGGTCCGGCCTCCCCAGGGCTTCTTTGTCTTGGCTTTTGTGTTCAGACAACAGAGAAGGGGGGCAGCGTGTGTGTTGCTGTCATCCACCCTGTCTCGTTATCCATCTGCAAACAGACCCCCTCCAGACGCCCGGCACCTGCTCCCCAGCCCTCCCAGCCGCCCCAGCAGGTGCTGCAGCCAGCCAGCCGCTCAGGGCTGCTGCCGGAGAAAGGCACAGACCTCATCCAGCCAGCCGCCAGCCCCACCACCGCCTCCCCACTCCTCCCCGTCCTCCCACCTCCTCTCTTTCCCTTTATGGGCAGATGCCGGCAGAGCCAGACAAGCCCCGTGGCAAGGACCCCAGACACCTGAGAGGAGCCATGCCCCCTCACCCCTAGATCGGAGGCACCCCCAGCCCCATCAGCGTATCCTCTGGAACATTCCACCAAGTCATCCTCACTCCCCCCAATGCCACCGCGGTCTCTGCCTCCATTGTCCCCTCCTGGGATGTCCAGCCTCCACTGCCGCGTCCTCCGATCTGCTCCCCTTGCCCCAGCCAGAAGCCTCTTGAACAGCAAAGCTGGCCTCACACTCCCCCGCCCGCAGCCAGTGATACCCCACAGATCTCAGGAAACAAAGCAAGATCTCTACCTTTACCTGCAAGGCCCTCCCTGGCCTGGCCTCCTGTGGACACACTGAGTTCCTCCCTCACCAAGTTTCTGCTCTGGCCACAGAATGTACACACGTACATTCTACAACCTGGGAGATCCCTCGTGGGAGAAACTGCTCGGTGTTGCCACCATGGCATCACCAGGGGCTTGGCATAGGGTCCGACACAGAGGAGACCCTCAATGTATGTGCGTCCGAATAACTAAACCTTCAACCTTAAAACCTGGCAGCTCTGACTAACCAGTTCATAGATGGGCAAACCGAGACCCAGGCAAGAAAAGCGACTTACCCAAGTGCTCTATTCCAGTGCAGCCAAGCTGATGGTGTAATCGCGGTGTCCCCCACCGTCTCCAGCGATTCTGCCTTCCAAAGGTCACCTTCTCCTTCATAAGCCAATCACACACTTCAAGCTCCCACCCTGAGACGCTTGCAGAAATGCACCCCCCCCCCACCTTCAGGGACTCATCCACCTCTTGTGAGTGGTCATGGCGTCTTCAGCTGCTCCTGTCACCCGCTCCTGTCACCCGCTCCTGTCACCCGGAGCACCTCCACCTGTTGCCTCCCTGTCCCTATAACCTGTGGTCCTCTCCCCAGATGCAGATGCGGTCCTGACCCCACCCTGCCTGCTCCCCTTGGCAGAAGCCATGCAAAAGTCTTGCGGAAGACACTGAGGAAGTTTGGAGCAAACAATAACCCTTACCGAGCCTTTACTGTGTTGCCCGTTCTGGCCTAATGCTGGAAAAGCAAAAGTTAGGGGACCCCTGGGTGGCTCAGTCGGCAAAGCGTCTGACTCTTGGTTTCGGCTCAGGTCATGATCTTGGGGTCCTGGGATGGAGCCCCGCATCAGGCTCCTCACTGAGTGGGGAGTCTGCTTGAAGATTCTCTCTCTCCCTCTGCTCCTCTCCCCACTCTCTCTCTCTCATATAAATAGATAGAATCTTCAAGAAAAAAATTAACAATAAAATAAAAGCAATAGTTGTCATAGCCCGATGGTGCCCATGTTGATATCATTGCCATTTTACAGACAAGGAAAACTGAGGCTAAAGAAACCCAGCTAGAGGGTATCTGAACCAAGAGGCAGTCCCAACAATCGACATCCAGATCCTGGCCTCATAAAGCCTCCTCCCCACCCTGGTCCCATTACACCTTCCCAGGTTCTCATGGTCCCCTGCCCTGACCGGCAGCCCCCATACAATCCTCCCTGCCTCCCTTGGCTCCTGTCTATTCCAGACTTTCCCACCCCTGCATGGCCATGCCGCAGCCAGTCTGCAGAACAGTACATTCTTTATTTATGAGATGCATCTGGGCTCTGCAAATCAGCTGGGAATGCCGCGGTGCCTGCAGACGGGAGGTGGGAGATTCTGGGAGCCAAAAGTCCTCCAGGAGGCAGGCAGGGGTTGGACCCCTAGGCACCAGGCTCTAGCTGGGGCACCCAGATGGCCTGCGGAGCACAGAGTGGGACTGGGGACAAAGTGATCTGTACTTGGGATCCCTTATGCATCCTGGTCTGCCATAGACAAGCAGCAGAGAGCCCTGGGTGGATGGAGAGGTGGGAATAGGGTAGCCATTTATATTAACTGAGTGAGCATCTTCTCAAATCCACACAAAACCCTGCAAGGCGGGGATACCTGTATCCACTTTACAGGGAAGGAAACTGAGGCTTGCAAAAAATAAGCCTCTGAATGTATGACTTTGTTTTATCCCCCTTCCCCCCCAAAATGGGAGTTAAGATGGTTTAAAGCTCATCATGGCTAGAAAATTGACTGTAAAATAAGATAGAAAAATGAGTCCCAGAGAAAGGAACATGGAATCAAGGATTAAGTTCCTCTTCCAAATGCCTTCACACAGTTCTGTCTAGTTGCTAATAATCCAGTGGACTGGCCATTGGTTCCGAGCACCCTGGCAGCCTAGGCAAAAAGAGAATGCAATCAGTTTTGTGAGTGTCGGGTCTACAAGGAGAAAAGAAACTACAGGCATAGAGACATGGCCGTGGCTGATATTGAAAACAGAAAAGGGATATCAAGGCCCCTAATCTAATATTAGATCCTTAATTTCCCAGAAACTGTCCCTTGCGCCCTGTCTCTATTCCACTGCCCCGGGCAGAGCAACGGTCTTCGGACCAGGAGGATGTGCTGCTCACGTGCTACCACCAGGTGGCAGTGCGGCGCAGGTCTCAGGAGGAGCGTTTTCCAGATCTGAGACTGAACGTGCTCCCCAGCAGCCTGGCTGGCGCGGGGTGGGGGGGGCTGAGACCCCAGCCGGTAGGGGCTCAGCTTTTGGTCGAATCTCAACGAAGAAATCAGTGTCGTGCTGGGCAGAACCAGGCTGCACTGCTTCTTCACAGGGGAACAGAAGGAAGGGCCCTGGACATGGAGTCCGGAGTCCTGGGTTGGAATCCCAGCTCTGCTTGCGATTCTCTGCACCAACTTGATCACATCAACTTGTCTCTCTCGGCCTCCGTCTTCTCATCTGAGCAAGGGGGTGAATCATGCTAGGGGCAGAAGAGCCTGAGACAGGGATCAGGAAAGATGGAGGTCACTAAAGCCTACAATAGGCCACAGGGTGAGGGGCGCTGAGCTTCTGAGCTACAATGGGGGAGAAAAAAAGGAACCATGCTCCCAGAGAAAAAACCCACCAAGGCCCCCAGCTGGGGATGAGCAGGGGATGCGGTGAGGTCCTCTTTGTTTCCTCAGGTGGGTTTGGAGAAGTAAAAGAGTTCAGGACCTTTCCCAGTGTAATGACAGGAATCCTAGAATGACTACAGCCAAAAAAGAAAAAGAAAAGGCAGGGGGACAGTGTTACGTAGTCCCTGTGATAAAAGGCACAGGGGACGTCTGTGTCATAGGACGGTGAGACTCCTCGCCATTTCTGAGCCCTGCTTTCCCTACACTGCTTTTGTTCTTCATCTCTCTTTCGTGACAAGTTCCAAGTCTCCATCCCAGAACTTAACAAACCCAGGATCAAGAGAGCTTCTCCTTCCAGAAGGTTCCCACCAGAGTTCCAGAGCTGGCTCTCATTGGCTCAGATTGGGTCATGTGACCTGGTCCAGTCATGGTGGCCATTACTGACCAGGCCAGGGGTCGTGTTCTGGCCTCCAGGATCCGAGTGGGCCGACCCCATTCAGTGCCTAAAGGAGAAAGAATAATTCTCTTAAACTCAGAGCTACTCCCAGAAGCTGCTGCCCGTCCCCAGAGGGTGACAAGGGAAGACTGCCATCTCTGGGAGCAAGCTGTCATGACCCACGGGCCTGCCTCCCTTGGCTCTGTTGTCAGAAGATTCAGGAGCTCGCAACAGGGAAAGGAAGGGCCTCCCAAGGAAAGGAATGGCCCCCCCACCTCATGATATTTCCCCTCCATTAATCCTGTAATTAAGGCCCCTGTAAACAGAGGCCCCAGGAAGTAGGGACGGGCGGGTGCACTGCCCCACCGAGCCGGGAGCAGGGGGGTGCAGGACTCCACCCTGGGCCAGGTGGGGGAGGTGGGGTGAGGGGCCGGCCACCCCAGCGGCTGGAGCTCTGCCCTGATGGATGTGTGAGGGCCTGGCTCTGTGCCCAGCAAGCCCAGGAGATGCTTTTCTTTCTCCTTTCCACAAAGGACTGTGGCAGGGGCTGGGTCACTGTCATGGCACTGCTCTGGTCCTTGTTGGGGAGGAACAGGTGTGTAGGGAAAAGCACGTCCCTCTCTTCCCCACTCCTTTCCCTTCTTCCCTCCTTCACGCCCTCCTCTGGCAAACACACCCAACATGAGTGAGATCTTCGGCTTGTCGCTCTCTTCCATTCTAGGTCGTTTCTTTCCTGTCTGGTTGACAGTTTCCACCGATGTGTGGTCCCAGCGACTTCCCTTCCCAGGGGGAGTGACTCAGTGAGACGGTGGAGAAAGGAGCGTGTGGACAAGAGAAGGAACTGGACCGATGGGGCTGTGGGGACAGAGAGGACATGAGTGAAGGATAAAAAGAGCCTCCCCTGTCAAGAGCCCCTCCCCCAAAGGTCACCTTGGCTGATATACTTGGGATCCAGGATTCAGACCCAGATGTGTATGCAACTCCAAATGCATTGTCACCCTTGGTGCCACGCCCGCTCCCGGGAGCAGTAATGTAGCTAGTGCTTGCTGTGTGGTCTTGAGCCAGTCCCCTCTCCTCTCTGGGCCCAGAGGTTGCGGGTTTGGGATCCGAAGTTCCGGACCCTGGGGTTGGTCCTGCTGTCTGGGTGCAGTGTCCGGGATGATGGGCATTCTGTGCCTACCACCGCTTCTGGCCAAATCGCATCAATAATTCAAGTTCCTTTGCCTTTATAACCTAGGAGAATTGGTCTCCTGGCAAGATCAGAAGAATAATTTCATGCTCGCTTTCCTCCCCTCCTAAGATCACCCCTGACAAATTGTCTCATTATTGCCTGTCACTCCAGCTGCCATCACACATCTGGGGTACCGTTTTTTATGGTTACCAGCCTCACTCTTGGCTTTGACTCTGGCTGGTTCTTAACAAGGCTGCCATCACATTCGAATGAGCCTCCCCTATTCATCCATCCATCCATCCATCCATCCATTCATTCAGCAAATATTGCCTGCTTCGTCTCCCAGGAATCCAACACTTCTCTACGATAGATTAGAAGCTCCCCAGTTATTCATACTTAAGTGTGAGGGGCTACTTCCTCAAATCTATTAAGAGAGGACAGGAGCCTAACAACTTACTGTTTATAAATGCCATTTGCGCCCATTATCTCTTTAACCATCCCCCAAACTTTACACAATCCACAGTGAGCTCAATCTTCTTACAGGCTGGATGGCTTCGGGCAAGTTGCTTGACCTCTCTGAGCCTAGGACCCTCAAGACTGTGATGGGTTTTAAAGGAATATTAATGATGTCAAGGAGTTACTGTAACATTTAAATTACATGGCAGGAGAAAGGAATCAAAATCACATCTACCAGCAAAATTATCATTATCATTGTTGTTATGAGGAAGGGATAACCAAGGTAGGGGACTGGGGGTAGAGACTGGGGGTGTCAAAGCAAAAGGACAGAGAGATAGAATAACGCCAACGATTTCCGCCAACCGTTAGTGAGAGATTATGTCATACGTGTTCCAGGGATAGGCATGTATAATACATCACTTAACTTTTCAAAGGGAAAGAGGTGGGTCTTGTGTGTCCCCGGTTAGCAGAGGAGGAGACTGAGATCACAGCCTCATAAGCCCAGGATGCAAACCCCGGGGCTGTGATGGCTGCTTCCCCAGAGGGTGGTGCCCGCCCAGAGCGGTCAGGGTCAGAGAGCTGTCCCTCCACGGTGGGCACAGCTGTAGGGGTACGACCCCCCTCCCTCCCCACCTACACCCAGTGCCTTCCAGAGCCTCAGGGTTAGGACATATCTGGTTGGAAGATGGTGACCAGGCCCAGCCCCCATCCCAGGCCTTAGCGAATTGTCAGAATCCACAGAGACTGACTTCCCTGTCCTCTCTGTAAAATTTCTGCACTCCTGTGTCTTCCTAATGCCCGTGCCCTGGGACTGACCACGAGACCGCTTCCCGGGCAGCACCCCTACCTACACCCACAGCAGCACTCACTCTTCCATCACCATTTCCTAAAGCCCTGCTGAACAGCAGGACACAAACATGCAAACTAATTCATACTAGGTTGTGATTGGTTATCACGGCTAACTTTAGCATGTCCCACCTGTGTTCCTCAGGTCACTCGTCATGCAAGATGGGTCCACCAAAAAAAATTAAAAGAATAATAATAATAATAATAGTAATAGTTGTGCGGTCAAATTAGTTTGGGAAACTCTGAACACTCCATTCTCCCGTCCAGGGAGTCACAATACACAATAAACTATGGCTGGTTTCGAGAAGGCCTGCAGAAGAGACATCAACAATGCCCAAACCTTTTGGCCATAATTTTTTTCAAGGAACAATGTAACAACATCTGCAGAACAGACTTTGAAAAATCGTAACTGAAGAACCATGGAGCTATGGGGGTAACATCTGTGTCCTCTAACTGGAATTAAAATTATTCAAAAGAAGGGAGGTTTGTCTGTTTCATTCCCAGCTAGATCCCCAGAACCTGTAACAGAGTTTGGTATATTGTAGACATTTGGTACGTGTTTGTTGAGTGAATGAATGAATGAATGAATGAATTGGGTTTAGTTGGAGAATATCATCAAGTCTGTGTTCGAATCCAGACTTTGCCTAGCACACTGTATGTCCTTAGGAAAGTCCTTATCCCTCCTGGGGTTTCCATTTCCTGGAAAACCTAAAGAAAGGGTAAGACTCCATTTACATTCTCACTGGGGGCAATAGCGCCCCCAGGAGGTGAAAATTGGTTCTCAGCGAGGAAAAAAATAAACCTTAATTCCTTTTATGTGTAAAGCACAGATACATAGAGGACATATACAGATACATATGATATTAAAATTGTAATATAATTTCGTATTAAATAGTAATGTAATTTGTAATATAATTTTGTATTAAATGGTAATATAATTTGTAATATAATTTTGTATTAAATCGTAATATAAAATTGTATTAAAATTTCATGGGGGGGTCGACCATCTGGAAAAGAATGTCTAAAAAGACTTCTGGAGCGGGGACGACAATAATTAAGAAAAGGTTGTGAAACCCTAGATTTGATCTAGAAGGTTCCTTCCAAGTCCGACAGCCTATGAACCTTTGACTCTAGGTGAGGGGGTGTTGGTGGGAAATGTCTGAGGGAACAGGGAACAGCAAGAACCAAAAAGCCTCAGTATGGGAGGAATAAACCTGGTACTGTGGACTGACATGCTTCCCCCCCAAAATTCACATTTTGAAGTCCCAGCCCCCAGTACCTCAGAAGTAACCAAATTGGGGAAAAGGGTCTTTATAGAGGTGATTAAGTTAAGCCGCCTGGGTGGGGCCCTAACCCAGTAGACTGGGTCCTTACCAGAAAAGGAAGGACCACCAGGGGCGCACACGCGTGCTCGAGTGAACGGTCACGTGAGGCCAGAGAGGAGGCAGCCGTCCGCAAGCCAAGGAGAGAGGCTTCACCGGAAACCAACTCTGATGGCACCTTGACCTTGGACTTCAGCTTCCAGGATGGTAAGAAATCCCTATCTGTTGCTTAAGCCCGCCAGAAGGTGGTGTTTTGTTTTGGCAAAGAGCCTTGGCGGGTTCAGGGAAGACTCCCCAAGAGGGACCAGAGGTCAGAGAGGCCACAGGAGAGGCAGGTGATGGCCAGCCCTGGAGGGAACTACAAAAGTGTTGCTGTGTTTTGTTTTGTTTTTTCTTGGGAGTGGGGTGGAAAACTGTGGCAGGGTTTTGAGCAAGGGGGTGACAAGATCCGCCTTCCATTTTCAACAGGACCGACCACACTGGCTGCCAAGGCAGAGAACGGGTGGGTTGCTTGTGGGCAAAGGTGGGAGCAAAGGGGATGGTAATAAGTGATTGGATTCTGGAACCTTTTTAAAGTACGGCCGGCGGGCTTTGCTGATGGATTGGATTACAGAGTGAGAGAGAAAGAGAAATGTTATGGATTCTTCCTTGGGTTTGGCCTGAACAGTTGGGAAAGTGTAGCTTCCGTATTGATGGGTTGTGTTTGAGATGTGCATTAGACATCCACACGGAGGTGTCCGGGAGGCAGCTGGACATTCAGGGATCAAGTTCAGAGAAGACCTGGTCCTCCCCCAAGGAGGGTCTGCTCCTCCCCCACCCTCTCCTGTCATCTGCCCCTATCCCCGCCCAACAGCCCGCATGCTTCCCCAGTATCACAGGACATTGTGACAAACTGGAGACTCGTCCTACTTCCCCATTCAGGCGGGTGAGAGAAAGGACTTCAAGTCTCTCGTGTACCACTTTCCAGGGCCTGGTGCACAGAGGGTCCCAGGCAAATGATGGTCTGAATGGATGGGACAATAGCCAATGAGGGGTTAAGAAACTCAAGAGCCAGTGTTCCCAAACACATCCCTCCCCTTCCTGAGCCAGATAATGTTATCTTTTCCAGCAGCCTGCTCAGACCCCACCCTGTCCGTCCCACTTACTGAAGGCAGAGGAAGCTAGTCTGGAAAAAGAGCCAGAAGGCTTATGAAGTTAAGGCAATCTACATAATAAAGAACCTGGGGGTGGGGAGAGAACCCGAGCTAGGGCCAGATCCCTGCTCAGGCTGCACGTGGAAGGGGAGTTTATGTCTTTGTTTTAAAGACCTCCTTTAGAGGGTAGAAGATGTCAATTGAGACACTCCAGAGTAGTGTGTGAGAGCGAACTGTGGGTAAAGATAAAAGGAATATGAGAAATTTTGCGAGGGGAGAGAACTGGCTCCCTTCGCACGTGGCTTTAAAAAACACAAACTAGGGGGCCTGGCTGGCTCAGTCGGTTAAGTGTCTGCCTTCGGCTCAGGTCATGATCTCAGGGTCCTGGGATCGAGTTCTGATCGGGCTCCCTGCTCAGCGGGGAGTCTGCTTCTCCCTCTGCCCATCCCCCCCTTATGCTCTCTCTCTGTCAAATAAATAAATAATAAAATCTTTAAAAAATATGTGTGTATATGTGTATATATAAGTGCACCTAATAACAGGGTATCAACATTCTAGAATAAAGAAAAAAATCAGGAAGCAAAAATGCGTAAAACTAAAGGGAGAAACAGATAAACCCAGGTTATAGTAGGAGATGTTAACAACCGTCTCTCAGTGACTGATAAAAATTTGAGTTAAAAAAAATCAGCAGGGGCGCCTGGGTGGCTCAGTGGTTAAGCGTCTGCCTTCGGCTCAGGGCGTGATACCGGTGTTCTGGGATCGAGCCCCTCATCAGGCTCTTCCACTATGAGCCTACTTCTTCCTCTCCCACTCCCCCTGCTTGTGTTCCCTCTCTCGCTGGCTGTCTCTATCTCTGTCGAATAAATAAATAAAATCTTAAAAAAAAAAAAAAAGTAAGATGGAGCAAAGTCAGACAGACAGAAACAATGGAGCAAGTCCGTAAAGCAGAAAAACCGGTTCCTCGAAAGGTTCAATGAAATTAAAAAGCACAAGCTAGCACTAGACCTTCTTTTTTATTTCTTTTTGTTTTTCGTGCTGACTGTGCATGAACTGGCTCACATGGGTGCTGGGTTCACAGGGGCCGCAGGGGGAGGCAGAGGAGTGGGCACGGAGGAACCTCCCAGCTCCTCCATCCAGACAGGCACACGTGCGCTCCTCGGTGCCGCGCCGGGCCCCCCGCTCACTGCTGGATCCTGCGGACACTCTGCACCTGGAAGGTCTGGGCGTGAGAGCCCCACTCTCGGAAATGCTTGTAGTCGCCTGAGTGGTGATCGCACTCCAGAACGTACTGAAAGCCTCGGTAGCCGGGAAACTGGGAGCAAACCCAGCTGGGGAAGGGAAGAGGCAGACCGTCACCCTAAAGAGGCACCAGCAAGGTAAACACACGGGGACCAAGGGACCCATGCTGCATACACATTCTGGCCATCCTGGCCTCCCTTCGCTGCTTACAATGTGCCCTGCTCCACCCACCACTGGGCCTGTGATCATGCTGTTCCTTCTGCCAAGAACACCATTCCAGCCATTCTTTGCCTGGCCCCTCGCCAAGTTGGATTTACCCTTCGGGTCTCAGCTTGTTCTGAGGACTGGTTCTCCAATTGGGCTACACTCTTACTGGTCCTCTGTAGCTTTCATATAATTAGATAATTAACCGGTTATTTGTAAAATGTCAGCCTCCCCTGCCAGCAGATGAGCTCCTGGGTGTAGGGGTGTGTGTGGGTCTGGTTCATTGGGATTTCTGGTGCGGAGTGCAATGCCCAGCACAGAGGAGGGGCTAATAAATACTGAAAGAAGGAAGGGAGGGAAGGAGGGAGGAAGGAAGGAGTGGAGAATCTTAGTCCTTCCTCTTCTCCCTTAACCAGAAGCCCTTCCAAGGAAAAAGCTATTGTTCTTTCCATTCATTGACCCCTACATTGTTCAGGACTGGACAAGAATTGGTGTCTCACTTTCTGAGCTTCCGTTTCCCCTTCTATAAGAAGGAAGTGGACTCAAGAATCACAAGAGGTCCATGCTACTCTGGAACAAAATTCTCTGATGGTTAAAAAACAAACAAACCAAACCAAACAAACAAAAAACCCACCTCCCACCTTCACCCCTGCCAGGAGCCAAGGGGCACTTAGAGGGTCGTCCTAATGTCCTCCCTAAGTCAAGCCCTCACATCCCGCACTCACCTGCCGGCCCCAGGGGAGAAAGGGTGTGAAGGGTCAGTCAGTTCCCAGCTGGAACCTGGCTTCAGTCACCTAGCTCCCTGCGGGCTTGGAGCACACCTGCGGACTTGGAGCCACACCTACTTAGGCCGGGGTACCCCTTCTCTCCACCCCTCCACCTCTCAGGCAAGGAGGGAAAACGCTTGCTCAGCCAACAAGCATGTGACCAGTCCTAGCCAATCAGACCACCCCTTCTTGCACATGGCAATTGGTTCAGAGTTGAGCACATGACCCAAGTTGGGCCAATGAGAACCTTTCCTAGAACCTTTGGTGGACTCACTGAGAAAGAGGCGCTCTCTTTCCCTGGGGCTGGCCCGAGTAAGGACGAAGCTACCCGGTTGCCTTTGCTTAGGAAGAGCTTGCCTGAGAATATTGCCACGATGAGGCAGACAGAGCAAGAGAGGGAGAAAGACAGAATCCTGCACCTGGATCCAGCTGTGCCTGAGCTAGTGACAAGGGTCAATAAATATCCTTTGGGCACAGTATCAGTTTGATATGGGAGTCTGCCACTTGCGGTCCTACAAATTCTGCCTGATCCCTCCCTGTGCCTCAGTGTCCTCCTCTGGAATGTGGGCATCAGAGCCCCAAAGTCCCCAGCACAGAGTTTTCACAGGAGGTAGCCCTACCCCGCCCAACAGCCTCTCCTTCCCTGCCAGGCAGAGCTTGGCTTCACTTACGCCCCCGAGTGGACGTGGAAGGAGCCCACTTCATTGCCGTCCCAGCCCATGGCCTGGAGGGAGGGGTAGTCATCACTCAGCTCCCCTTTCCTGCCCAGAAAGTTCTCTTGCTCGAAGATGGTCAGCCTTGAGTCACGATGGTTCTGTAGGCAGAGGAAACGTCAGGCCACCAGGCACCCAGCTGAGAACCCAGGAGCCTCTGCTGACACCCTTGCCCTTGTCCGCCCAAAACAGCCTTCCTTACAAACCCTTTGGAAGGGTAATAAGCCAACAAAACCTTACAAAAGGTGTATACCATTTGCCCTTCCTGAAATGTACACAGAGAAAATAACTAAGGAACAAATAAGCCACAGGGATGTTCATCCCAGCCTTAGAGATAACTGAAAAGATAAGGAAGGAAAGGAAGGAAGGAGGAAGGGAGGGAGGAAGGGACTCAACCTGAATGGCCCCAACTAGGGGATCAGGTGGTTAACTGAGGTAAGAAGAGGATTATTGTGATCTGGGTTCAAATCCTGACTCTCCATGTACCAGCTGGGACGTGTCACATAGTGTTTCTCAGCTGTTTCCATACCCATAAAATGAAACTGCCTCCACTTGTCAGGATCATTCGGAGAACAAAATGAAATCAGGGTTAGCATCTGTCACGGTCCACCATGGTCCCTGTATCGGCACAATGTCCGGGCCATTGTGGAATACAGGAGCAAATGAACTTACAACTTGAGCTATGAACAATGATGCTGTCAGTGAGATTTAATCACCCCGGGAGGATGATTGTGATCTATTTGCCCAGTGAGAAAAGTTGGTTTCCAAGCCTGGGGTTCGTTACAATTCCATTTTTGTAACAAAGTTGCAAGTGTGCCTAGATACATAGGTACAGGTGACATGGGTAGATACATATAGACACAGATGTCAATATCAGTTGGGGTAGGCAGAATTTGTGGATAACAAATAAGGCCAAAGTAAGTTTCCAGCAGTGTTAAGACCGGGCTTCTGTCTCAGAAGTGTGGGTATGTGGGACTTCTCTTACTCTGTTCCATCAGGTTTCGTTCTGAACTTTGGGTGATAAATCTATGTGCCTTGGATGAGTTTTAAATTAATGAAAGTTGCTTCTGAAGAAAAAAAATACATCTTTCGAGCCTCAAGAAAGAGCTCATACTGCCCACCTCCACCCATACTCCATAAACAGTGGCTAGACTATAAAATCAGGAACACTGATAATGAATCAGGAAGAAGAAATAGAACCTTCCTCCCCATCTTGTCCTGCCACCTCTGGCACTCAGCTTCTCCCTGTATCCCGAGTCATGAAAAGAGGGACATAAAACATGCAGGGGCTCATATCATAACCAAAGTCGTGAAGGTCAAAATATGTGCAGTGATCTGGTCCAGATGTTACCCATTCTTTTCCCCATAATGTGACTCCATTTCAAGATGAAGAGAACAAGGCTCAGAGAGGGGAGGGAGGGATGCCACGTCACAGAGCATGAAGAAGCAACACAAGAATTTGAACTCTGGGGTAGTCAGTTCCCAAACCCCACTGGGACGAGGTGGTGGCAGAACTCACAGCACAGGCCACCGGTCGGAAGGAGGTGAGCCTATCGGAGGGGTAGGCGGTGTTGCCACTCCAGGCATCCCAGCACGGGTACTCGCCTCGCTCCAGCACATACTGCTGTCCTTGGAAGCCAGCATGCTCAAAGCCTACCCACCTGTGGATAGAGGGCAGAGAGTGCAAGAGGTAAGAGACCCTTCATCCATCCCAAGTTCTAGATCAACGGTCATCATTTGGGAGTTACCATTTGGGAGGCATTTAACCAACGTCTAGAGATATTTTTAGGTGTCACACTGGGAGGAGGGAGGAGCCTGTACCCCTGTACCCCTACCCTGGACGGTACAGCTGCGAGCCACAACTGAAGCATGGATCAGGTCCTCAACAGCAGGGTGCCCACCACTCCTGCTGTCATCTGGCCCCTTTTGGTGTCATCCTGTGGGACGAGGGACACAGGAGGCTGCCACCATGATGACCTTGCATTTGCTGTCTATGTAAGTAACAAGCAGTCTTATGTAAGTAATAAACCTGAGCTTATTTTCTCCTTCCAGGCAAAATCTGTCAGTTTGCTGGACGTATCCTTGGACAGGTCGCCGCTCCCATCTGATCCCCCATTCCCCACCTGTACAAAGCAGAAGCTAAAAGAATTTTTCCCCTAGGTGTCGAGGTGCATAAATACCACGCAAGATGACCAGAGTGGCACTCACAGGCATGGTATAAAGTGACTCCAAATCACATACAGAGAACATTGTTCTCCTTTCATTCTACTTCCCAAACTTCTAGAAACTTCTATCTAGTATGGTAGCCTCTGGCCACATGTAGCTAATTAAATTTAAACTTATATAAAATTAAATTAAATTAAATTAAAAATTCAGTTCTTTAGATGCACCAATTACATTTCAAGTCCTCAACGGTCATATGCAGCCAGAGTTCCAAATCAGATAATGCAGAAAGTTCTACAGAAAAAAGTGCTGGTATGGATAGAAGCCTCAGTATATTAGTGTGTCATTAATACTTCCACATTTCATGAATCTCCCTCTTTTGCTTTTAACATGACCTATCTCGTGCTCAGAGCCTCTGGCAACAATGTTCAACTAAAGATTAATAGCATTATTTTTTACTATATATATTTTTATAATTACCTTCTATTTTTGGCAAGTGATTTCTTTTCATTTATGCTTTAGAGGGACATTTCAGACCCAACACTTGATTCTAAAAGTCTGCCCCTACAAGGCCGGCTCATCCAATGGGCAGGATCTGTGTGAATGATGATTTCTACATTTGGGCAGTGCACAACCTGCTTAACCTTACACTACTGTCTTGTGCACTCCTCAGCACTTTGGACCCAAGGAAGGCACACTGGTACCNACCCCCCCCCCCCACCGACTCACGCTCCGCTCAGCACTTTCAAAGACCGCACAGTCTCAAAGCCAAGCTCCAGCACACTGGGGCACTCCGCCGTAAACTCATGCCTCCGGCCCTGGAAGCCCTCCTCGTCCCACACCACAATCTGTGACAGAAAGAAAAGGGGGAGACCAACATCAGAGTCCTGTGGGGGACCTCACCCCAGGACTAAGGGTGGGGCAGGGCAGGTAAAGTAAAGACTGCAAACTCAGATGCCTCCAGGGTAGGTAAAGAGGGGGGAGGGCTGCAAACTGGAAAGCACAGACCCCATAAATGGGTGATCTCTGCTCGGCGCCACCTCTTTTTGCCACCTGGGAATGCCAACCAGATTTTCCAATTTCTCAAGACAATCACTGTATCTGGACTTTTCTATGGACCCGCCAGGTTTTTAAAGGCTGATGATAAATTTGAAAAAAAAATTATTTTTAACACCGAGGGGACCAAAGAAACCATGCCCGAAGACTGTGTGCCATTACCAGTTTGCCGTCTCTGCCAGAGGGTCACTGGTTAAATCTGGGGACCAGAAGACCCCAGTTCAAATCGAGACCATGTGTATAACCTTGGGCAAGTCCCTTCCCCTCTTTGAGCCTCGACTGCATCTTCTGCAAAATGGGGCCTCGTAACACCCACCCCCCCAAAGTGAGGTGGGGATTCTGCACCTCTGCACCCCCTTCACTCCTCAGACACACCCCCACCCCTGCCGTGCCTCTTCCTACCTTCCAGTGTCCCGCGGACTTGGTGCACTGCAGGGTCATGTTGCCAGCTTCCTACGCGAGAGAAGAACATGATAACCTGCCACTCCGACCACCTGCTGTCCTTCCGGATGATCGAGTCTGGCTTGGGCAAGGTCGGCATCCAGATGGGATCCAGGTAAGACTGGGCTAGTCCTCTCCTTCCCAATCTGTGACTTTCCATCTGTAACTAATGTCATCTCCCTTCCTCGCATCCTATACACGATCTCAAAACTTACCCATTCTGGTCCCGTTGCCTCTGAACCCCACTCGATGTTAATTGAGCTGCTCGCTATGGGAAAATTTCTGTGGCTGCCGGTGGGATGGGTCACTGTAGCCTATGCCAGGGTGCTAAGTTTAAGAAAGCCTCCCCAAGACGACACCTGATGCAAAGAAGTGACTCTCATGGTGGCAATCAAGGTAATAGGACTATAGGAATAATTTGGTTTTTAAATGAGGGTGACAGGTGTTGGTCTTGACCTTGGGGGCCTGACCTTGGTTAGGGTGAGGATGACATTCAGGATGGCACAGTGACATCCTCAGGACTGGAGACCTGGTCTCCCCACCTCCCAAGATGCTTGCTCAGAGCATGGATCCCACCCCTTCTCCAAGCCTGGGACTTACCAAGACCGACCCAGAGAATATGCCAGAACATGCTGGGACCAGCCGAGGTCAGGCTCTTATAGGCAGGGAGGGGAGAGGGCCCCTGGGAGACAAAGCTCCGACTCAGCATGTGAGCAGCCGAAACAAAAGCCGGTCCTGGCTCAAGTCCCAGTGGAGAGGTGTCAGCAGCGTTGGCTGCAGCTGGACGGGAAGGGTCAGGTGGCCTCCCTCAGGGATCAGCCATGAAGAAGAGAAGGGGAAGTTCTACCTTCATCAGCTCCATGGGACTCCAGATTGGGGCAGGAGAATGAGCACTGGACAAGGCATCCCAAAACTTCACCCTTCCTAGCTGTGTGACCTGCGGCAGGTCATTTCTCCTCAGTTTCTGCCTATAAAACAGGACAAGAATAAACCACATCACTGGGCTGTTGTGAGGGTATGTAACACGCCTGGCACAGAGAATATATTCAACAAATGCCTGTATATTTCCTCCTCCCACACCCCTTCATCTTCCAGCAGGGGCAATCAGGGTAGGCTTCATGTTGGAGGTGGCGTTTCCTTTTTTTAAAAGGTTTTATTTATTTATTTGAGAGAGAGAGAGAGAGCAAGTGAGCATGAGCGGGAGGAGGAGCAGAAAGAGAGGGACAAGCAGGCTCCGTGCTGAGCACACAGCTGGTCTCGGGGCTCCATCCCATGACCCTGAGATCATGACCCGAGCTGAAATCAAGACTTGGACGCCTACCTGACTAAACCACCAGGAGCCCCTGGAAGTGGCATTTAAACTAGACTCCAAAGGGCAAGGAAGATTTGTACAAAGTGAGATGCAAGAAATGCTTTTTCTAAGCAAAAATGTGGAGGTGGAATTCGGGGTATATGTACGAGAAAGAGCTGGTAGCCCAATTGAGCTGGAGTTCCGGGACCCTCCGAGAGAGAGCTGGGCAAGAAAGGCAGGCTGAGCCTGGGTCTCCAGGACCCACAGAGTTCAAAAAGGAGTCCAGATGGCCCTGCAGGCAGACTGAAGCAGCTGTGCAAACGCAAGCACACCTGCCAGGTACCCAGGGTTTGTGAAACGCACTTTGAATACCCTCCCCCTATGCTCCTACCCTCCGGGCTGACCCAAGAGGGGCCTCTTACAGTGGAGGAAAGAGTGTGGCTGGAAACAAGACCACTCTTGTGGGTGGAACCCAGCCCTGCCTCCTAACATCTGGGTGACCTAGCGGATGTCTGAACTCAGCTTCTGGCCTGTAAAATGACAACATTAGCTCCCTTCTGGGCCAGTTACGTGCAGCCTCATCAAATGCATGACTTTGATGAAAGGCTACCATGAAGACAAAAGGCTAGGAGTGCAGCCTCCGGGGCCAGGCAGCCTGGGTCCACATCCCACCCTGCTGGCCGGGAACCTTGAGTGTGTGACTTAATCTCTCTGAGCTTCAATTTCCTCGTGTACAGATGGCTGTAAAAATAAATAAATAAATTGGGCTTAGCCTACAAGATCAGAGTATTGTGAGGGGAAATGTGAATGACACACGAAAAGCACTTTCTGTTCGGAACTGCTCCTGAAACACGGAAAGCATTAGGGGTCTCCTCATTGTCGTCATCATTGCTAATAATAAAAATGATTACTCTCAAGATAATCTGTGCCTCCATGTTGACTGCAGTGTTATTCACAACCGCCAGGATATGGGGAGGATCTGAGTGTCCACCAATGGATGAAGGGATAAAGAAGATGTGATATATACACATATGTATATTACTTAACCATGAGAAGAAAGAATTCTTCCATGTGCAGTAACACGGGTGGACCTCGGGGGCATTATGCTAAGTGAACTATGTCGGACAGAGAAAGACAAATACTGTAGAATATCGCTTATATATGAGAGCTACAAGAGACAAACACAGAAACAGAGAGTAAAGGGATGTTCCAGGGGTTGGGGGGTGGGGGAAGCGGGGAGATGTTGCTCGAAGGGGACAAACTCCCAGGTATAAAATTAGGAAGTTTGGGGATCTAGTGTATTTGAATGTGGTTAAGAGAGGAGATCGTCAGTGTTCTCAACCACAAAAACAAAACAGTAATTGTGCGATCTGGTGGGAGGTGGGAGCTAATATGATGGTGGTAGTCATTTTGCAGTCAATGCATTGTACGCCTTATACTTACACAGCGTTATGTGTCAATTACAGCTCTGTAAAGCTGAAAAGATATTCCTAAATAATTCTTCATATAAAAGCAGGAGTGCATCATTTTCAAGAGCTTAGATTCAGGAGTTAAAATGTGACTCCTGATTCCATTTCATCGATGAGCTAACAAGCTGAGAGCGGAGGAAGGGACTTGCTTTGGTTTCCTCATCTGCAAACGAGATTGATCCCAGAGCCCCCTCATAGTGAGGATTACAGGACCCAAGTCCGTAAAATGCTCAGGGTGCAGCCACCCAGCCTGGGGGGCCAGCCCCTATCTCTGCCCCCACCCTTTGGCAGGCAGCCCATGGCCACGGGGAATATGGAACTGCCCCAGACAGCCTGGCCTTGAAGCCCAGACCTGTGGGTGCACCCCCTGCCCAGCCACAGGCATCTTGGCCCCCGTTCCACTGGCTGCTCCATCCTGTGGTTCCTGCCCCCCTCCCAGGCCTTGGCCCAGGATGAAAGGCTGAGAGGGAGGCTGGGAAGTGAGGGGATGCTGGGTAGGGCTGGAGGAGCAGACAGCACAGTTGGTCCCAGGCCATGGTGATCTCAGGGCGGAGCTGGGCTCTGTGGGGGGCTGGGTCCCGGGACTCCACAGAAGAGGCAGGAACCCCGGGCCGCTGCCACTACCTGGGGCCAGGAAGCCAGACAGCAGGCTGATCTTGCTCAGCAGTTCCCCCAGCTCTACTGTGAGTTCACACTGTGGGACCTTGGAGAAGTCACCTGTTCCAGCTGGGCCTCAGTTTCTCCATTTGTGAAAGGAGGGAATTGGATGAGAAGACTCCTGGCGTCTGTTCCATTGTTCTGAGTTTTTACAGCTCTATTTGACTTCTGTCTGTCTTCTCCCCTTCACTGTCCGTCTCCCCCTCTGCTCCTCTGCATTTCTGTCTTCTTTCTTTCTCTGTGGCTCTCCACTTCTCCCAGCCGGTCACCCTATTTCTCTCCCCCCATCATGGTTCCCCTTTCTCCCCCTGTACCCCAGCTTCCATTATAAGCCATTGGCAGGACCACGTATTCCCCCCAAATTGATCGAGGGTGCCATCTGTGCCAGACCCTGTGCTCAGTGCTAGGGTCCAGCAGAGCACAAGAAATGGTGGGGTTCAGGGCTTCCCCAAGGAAGCTCCGAGACGGCCAGTCATGCTCCTGGCCACCGGCTCTGGCCCTGGGGTCAGAGTATGGAGGGGAGCTTTTCCAGGCAGGTCAGGGAAGAGTAGGGAAAGAGTCTGGGCCTCACGTGGGCAGAGGAACAGGACGCAGGCTCTGAACATTCAACTCACCTGAGCCCAGCCCCCCTCTTCCCCGCCCCTGCTCTATCCTGACCTTTAAACCGGGGGCAGAAAGTCAGGCCAGAGCCAAGGTCGGATAGCGGATAGCGTGAGAATGAAGCAGACAGGCTCCCCAGGCAGCCTGCTGGGGGCGGTTCCCGGCTCTGACCTTTCTGTCAGAGAGCTCACTTGGCTCGTCTGTGAAATGGGTACTGAAAGTACCAAATAAGGTGGGTCGTCCTGGGGCTTGACCAAGGCGGGCCCACAGCCAGCACTTAGCAGGTGGGGCTGTTGACATCACACCCACACGGGCCTTTACAAAGCATTTTCCCATCTGTGGTGCTCCTTGCCACCCAAATACCCTGCCCCTTGGGGATCCCCTTTCCCTTGCCCCAGGATTAGCAGCCAAAGGGGAACCCGTGGGCCTAGCACAGCTGGGGTTTTAGAGAAAGGCCTCCAGCTAGGGGCCAGGCCCAGGGCGAGGTGAAGTGGCAGCTGGCCAGGGTTTCTGCTGCGCGAGCTGGGCTCACAATGGAAAGTGCTGCCCTCCACAGGAACCCCGGCAAGGTCGGGGCCCCGGGGGCTGCTCCCTGCCCAGAGTCTGCTGAGCCAGCTCCCGCTTTGTGCCATAGACCATGGGCCCTGGTGTCTGCCAGACTATAAAATGGGGGGTCGGCCCCCAGTCACACACTGCACCAGCCCGCCCGCCTGACCGCCTGCCTGTCCTTCAGCAGGAAGTAGCAGGTCCCCAGGTAAGAGGGGACCCAGCAGCTGCTGAGAGCCGGAAGGGAGGGGAGAGGAAAGGGGAGGCAGAGAGAGGGGGAGGCAGAGAGAGCCATGACAGAAGAGAGAGAAAGGCAGAGAGAGAGAGAGAAGATAAAAGTAAACAGAGAAAGGCAGAGAGAGGAAGAGAGGGAGGAGAGGGAGAGAGAGAGAGGGAGGGAGGGAGAGAGAGAGCGAGCGCATCAGCATTCCCAGGAAGGAAGGAGCACAACTCAGGGGAATGTTGATTCACAGAGTGACATGGGGGTTGTGGGGGTTAAGCGAGAGTGTGCAAGTCACAGATGTGGCCCAGATGTCTGGCCTGCCCAGAATGGGCAGGTCCTCAGGGGAGGTGGGGGAGGGATCTGCTTACCCCAAAGAGCTCCTTCTTATACAAAGTGTTCAGGAATCAGCTGGACCAGAGGGTTTCAATCTGTGCTGTCAGGGGGTCCTCAAATCCCCAGAAATTACCTCCAAAATTAAAGTGGGCCCAGGACAAGGCGTTCTTCAAACACTCAAAGGTGTCCGTGACCACGAAGCAATGAGGAACTAGACTCATTGACCAGAGCCGTCTCCAGCCAGAGCCGTCTCCAGCCAGAGCCCACGCAGGCATAGTCACCATTTCAGAGCCACCCCCCCCACACACACACACTGAATCCATCCTCTTGGCTCCCTCTTGATGCCCCAGTCCCAGGCCCGTGTCTGCACCCACACACCCATTCCCGGAAAATGCCAGAGGGAACGGAGTCAGGAACCAGCATGCGTTCATTCCCCAAACAGGTGTCAGTGGAGATCTCCTATGGGAGATGCTGCTGGGCCAAGTGCTGGGGACCGAGGGGTGGATTTGTCCAAATAAGGAAACAGCAGAGCAATTAATAACCCGGTTGCTGGGTCCATCTACTTGAGTTGAAACCGGAGTCCTACCTCTAAGCGGTGGGCGGTGTGCACTTGGGCGGGTCACCTCCCTTCTCTGAGCTCAGCGGGGATTCCATGGCACCCACTGCACGGGGTCAGCCTTCATTCATGGGCGTAACAGGCCTGGCGTACCCCAAATACTCCCCAAGGGGATGTGTTATTAACCTGGTGGGGCTAATTGATACCACGCCAGCAGAGAAGCGAGGTGAGCGGTGTGCACAGCCACGGGGCGCAAAGGAAGGACAGAGCTGGGGAACAGGGGTGGAAAGGAAGGTGTGGCTGGTGAAAGGCCTGGAGGAAGGCATTTCAGGGATGCGTGGTCCCCAGACAGGGAATTTAGAATGAGAGAGAGAGAGAGAGAGAGCAAATGAGTTCAAAGAAGGCTGCGAACATCTGGTGGTGGGATGTGGGACTGGGGGGACAGCTTGAGGCTGCCATCCCTGAGTGACCCAGGCCAAAGTCTTCTTTACAGAGGTTTGCAGGTGGGGACCATGTCTCAGGCTGTGAAGGCCTCCACTACGGCTGCCACTGCCGTGAACCCAGGGCCTGATGGGAAGGGGAAGGGCACCCCGGCCACAGGACCTGCCCCAGGCCCCAGCCCCGCTCTGGCCCCAGCATCCGTGCCAACGACCAAAGCCGGGGACCTGCCTCCTGGCAGCTACAAGGTACGCCCCCTGGAGTGCAGGGGCTGGGCACCACCCCTGCACATCCTCTCTTTTTGTCCCCTCTCCCCTCCCCTGCTCTTCCCTTCCCCTTCCTCTCCTCCCTCTCCCCTTACCAGTCCAGCTAGTCTGCACCAGCCTGTGCTCAGAGTTTCTCAAAAGTGAGAAAACACCAGCCTCCCTAGAGGTACTCTAAAAGCAGCAGGTGGCCTCAGACCTTCCTGAAAATTCTTCGAAGCAGTGAGGACTGAAAGAGCTTCCCCAGTCCCCTGGGGTTGGGGTTGGTCTGGTTTCAAACTCCTCCAGTGCACAGAGCTGGGGTCATTTTATAGCGCTGGGTTTGCGACAAGCTCTCATGGGGTCCACGCCTGGCTGGCTTTTGTCCTTCCGTTACTTCGTTAATATTTCATTTTTATTTAACTTTGAATAATACAACAATGCCTGCAAACACCACCCCCCCCGATTAAAAGCCAGAACCTGAGAAAAGCCCTCTAACTCTGAAGTCTGCCCCGTGAGCCCACCATCCTTCTCCCCTACTCAAGGCAACTGCCGTCATCACCCCTGCCCGCCATCCGCCTGTGTGCATTTTCACGTCTTATTCCTTTAAAAGAAACTCCTTTCTTGGTGTTTTACGTGTTTTTAACTTCTTGAAATATGCCATGTGCAATCGTTCTGGGTTTTTCTCTTTCTTTTTCACCTACTGTGAGATCGCTAATAGTCACCGCTGCTGCTGTGTTTTGCTGTGGGCCGCTGGTGTTGGCAGCCGTCTGATATTTCAGAGCGAGACTGTCAGGTGGTTGCTAGCTTTGCTCTGGTGCACAGCATGGCCAGGATGTCCTTATCTGCGTCTCCTGAGGCCCACGTCCCAGAGTTTCTCTTGGGAGGACGAGATAGGAGTGGAAGGGCTGGGTCAAGAGTACGGGAACCTCTTCCTTGTAGAGCTGGGGAAACTGAGGCCAGGAGAAGGAAGACACTTGCGTAGGTTGATGTGAATGGCAAGGTTTTCCCAACTTGGGACAATGAGCAGATGAACACCCAAAACAGTAGAGGCTCAGTGAAGCTGGGGATTAGCCCAAGTTCAATGCAGAGGCCCCTACATTGAGGCAGGTGGACTGGCGAGTGTTTTCTGAGCATCAGCTCGGTGGCAGGTCCTCAGGCTGAGGCTGGAGGTGCAGAATTAGAGCAACCCCACAGCCTGTCCCGGAGGAGCTCTTGGTCTTTGGAGGTTGAATATAGGGGAAGAGGGATGCATAGAGAGAGAGCCTGGAGCAAAGCAGCAGTGACTGTATTACTTGTGCCAATAATGGGCTAAGCACAGTGCGGGAGCCCTCAACCAAGCCCACATGGGGCAAGAGCATCAGGGAAGACTTCCTGGAGGACGTGACATCTGAGCCTAAAGCAGGACAGGGAACATGAATTCCAGGATGGGGATGTATGGTGGAGAGGGCATTCCAGGCAGAAGGAACAGCAGAGGAAGGAAGGAAGATCCATCAGTCCCTAATGATGGTGCAGGTTCTAAGTTCAGAAATGGAAGGAAGGGAGGATAGGACTGTTTCACAGAATTTGGCTCATGGCCCACTCTTACATGAGCTGTGCAGGACTGCTTTTATTTAAATAAGTCCTGAATGAAGTTTTGACCTGGAGCCTCTCCAAATGGGAGGTCTACCTCCCCCTTCACTCTGCACCCCTTTCCCCTGGGACGGGGGTTCTCTCCTGCAGCTGGTGGTCTTCGAGCAGGAGAACTTCCAGGGCCGTCGTGCGGAATTCTCCGGGGAGTGCTTGAACCTAGGAGACCGTGGCTTTGACCGAGTGCGCAGCCTCATTGTCACCTCTGGACCGTGAGTGCGGGGCGGGGGGCAGACGTTCCCAGCACCCGGGGAAAATAATAAGGAAACACAGTAGCTGCCATTTACTGCACAACTGCTCCGTGCCCTCCGCCTCAATAGCCGAGACACACGTACTATTTCCAGTCCTCGTTGCAAGCTCAGGAGGGAGGTATTATTCCCCTTCCCATTTTACAGATAAAAAAACTGAGGTCCAGAGAGGTGATTGGATCAGCATAAGGTCACACTCAACAGTAAGTCATGATTCTGGGGGAGAAAGGCTGTCTCTCTGTAGAAGGAGCCCTGCCCATCATTGAGGGCAGGAGGAGACCAGAGGGCCCAGGGTCCACACGCTGTCCCCTCTCCTAGGCATCAAGCAGCCCCACGAGAAGTAATAAGCATCTCCTGAGCATTACGAGGTGCCAGACACTGACTGAGGGCTTTACCTAGATGATGGTTGTGTAAAGGAGGGACTATTCTTCTGACCATTTGACAGCTGGGAAAACGGAGGCTCAGAGGGGTTAAGTCCCTTGGCCAATCACATAGTGGTAAGTGGCAGAGCCTGGATTCATCTCAGGTCAATCAATGTCATCCACAGTGCCTTTGTCACCGTACTGCCCTGCCTGCCCGTGACTCTCTGGGCTTCCCTGAGCCTTAGTGAGCCCCATGTAAAGCAGGAATAATTGTCCCTTGCACATAGTGGCTGTACCAGCTCCAACCCCCGTGGGCTGAGGTCAGGGCACAGGACAAGACCCACCTGGCCCATTTGCCTCTTGTCTCACCAGCCCCAAACCCCGCAAGGGGTATATGATTAGCGTGTACACCCAGCAACAGCGGACTACTGTTCAAAGGGCAGAGATGGGCTTTGAGGTCAGTCAGGCCTGAGTTCGAGTCCCACCCCTCCCATTAGCCTCGTACAATCTCCCAGCCTCAGTTTCCCAACTTCTGAAATGGGGAGAGTAATGGTCCCCACCGCTGGATTATGCTGAGGCCTGAAGGAGAGAAGGCAGCATGGGCCTGGCACGTAGTGAGTGTCCCAACATAGCAGGTGACAGTGACGATTATTCACCCACCTCATTGTCCTGTGAGTTCAGCCAAGTAGTCCCAGTCCAGGGTAGGTGATGGGGAGGGGCGCGTTTCTATCTCCTGCCCCCTCCCCCATCCCTGGTGTGGTCAGCACAGCCTCAGCCCCACCCCCAGCCCCAAAGCCCAGCTGGGAACAGAAGCTGCGGATGTGGCCAATTTGGGTTTTCAGGCTTTTTTTGGTGACGGTGACTCAAACCCAGAGTATTTCTCCTCCAACAAAGAAGCAGCTGGTCCTTGGTGCGTGCTCTGGGGCTGTGCCCACTGGGGAGAGGAAAGGGGCTGTGGTCCAGTGCCCTGGGTGTGTCTCAGGCCCCCCGGGGCTGTGGGAGAGACCGTGGTAGAAAAAGGATGGAGACGGTGAGGTGGGCAGGGGAAGGAGAGGAGAGGGGTGTCCTCAGCACAGGAGTGAGGAAAAGGGCAGGGCATGAAACTTAGGAGCCGTCACCCTGACACCTGACACCCGACACCATCCTGGGACCTTAGCCCGTGACTTAACCTCTCTGAGCCTCAGTTTCCATTGCTGTAATATCCCTGCCCTACTGCTCTCCTTGCTCATAAGGCTCCAGTGACCCACAGGAGATGAGAAAAGACTTTGAAATAAATATTTACGGTCCTCATTCTTATAATAGGTCCTCACTGGGTGTTATGACTCCCAGAGTTATGACAGGGGAAGTTTTGGGGAAGGTGGGCAGGAAGGCAAGACCACATCAGTGTCTGTCTTTCCGTAAGCTCGGAACTCCGGCAGCTTTCCTTCCTTTCTAAGCATCAAAGAGAGTATTCATTGTGCATTCTCTGTGCTGGACTTGCTCTGCGTATTCCTTTTTAGACCCTCATAACCTCCTGACAAGGTAGATGTAATCTTTCCTCTCCTGAGGCTTCATGAGCTTGAGTCATGCAGCAAATAAAGGATGAGCTGGGATTAGAACTTAGGTCTGTCTGTTTCCGGAGTCAGTGCTCTTAACTCCTACACGGCACCATTTCCCAAGGCTCCCTTCCCATCCATCCATCCATCCATCCATCCATCCATCCATCCATCCATCCATTTTCCATTTATTCATCCATCTGCTTACCTAAGCTCTCCCACCTTCCCTCTATCCATCCATCCATCCATCCATCCATCCATCCATCCATCCATCCATCCAACCATCAATATACCCATTCATCCACCCAGCCATCTGTCCTTTTACCCATCTATCTACCTATCCACCCACCTATCCATCCATTCATCTACCCATCCACTCAACCATTACTCACTCCATCCATCCATCCATCCATCCATCCATCCATCCATCCATCCATGCTTTTCTTATCTACTCCAGATCAAGCAGGGCTGAGGCAGATGCCCCTCTATTCTAGGAGTACAACTCCATCTTCAAGTTTGTCATTCCAAGGGGGGTCGGCTCATTCCTCAGACAAAGACCTGAGGCTCCTGGGACTCATTGTTTTCAGTCCGTGGTGGTAGCTCACCACCCACCTGCCCCCCGCCATTTCATTCTGGGTTGAGGAAGATCCCAGAGAGATCATACTAATGTCAGTGTCCCTCTTGTTCCCTGAGAACTCCTGAACGCAGACAGAGCAAGGGGTCTCTTTGCCTCAAACTTTTCATCAACCTTTCCCAGAACCAGGGGATCCCTTTAACACAAGTTCACTTCCCCTCCTGATTCAGGCTGCACTGGGAAAGCCAGGAAAAGCCCCATTTGGCTTCAGACTTGTAATCAGTTCTCCTAGAGGACTGAACAGCTTCAAATGCAGTCACATTTAATTCTCAGAGGTGTCTGAGAGGTAGATGTTACTACCAGTTCCCTCCCACTACCCCCATAGCAAGTACAGAATGTGTTCTGGATTCCAGACCTTGTATGTTGCAAGCCTCTGTATCAACTTTCCCCTTACCCCTGTATTTCCAGGACTATTATTTATTTAATACATTTTGTTTTAAATGACCCTTTTGAACCCAGATAGATATATTTTTTAAAAACCTTTACATCACTTGCACGAATAGAAAGCCAGCATCCCTTACCATAAGTAATAGGTATCCATAAAAATGAACACAACAACCACAAAACGGTGTCTTACACCGCTGCCTGCTCCAGGCTCCGGGCGCGCGGCTGTTCTTGCCTTGTTTCAGAAAGAGAGGCTAGTGAGTGTTAAAGGTCCACTAGCATCCAGCAGAGACTTTCTCCTCGCTGTAATCAGGTTTAAAATAAATTGTCCTCTCATGTCTGTTTCACTCCAGGTTCTCGTAGTACTGAAATGATGTGAATCCCATAACTGGGGAAACATTTCGCTCACATAATGACACACACACTATCTCATTTAATCCTCCACCAACTCCAAGAGAATAGGCAGATTAGCTGAAGAAAGCAAGCCTCAGAGAGGCAGAGCCACTTGCCCAAGGTCACACAGCCAGTAAGTAACAGAGTCTAGGATCAAACCCGCTGGCCTCAGGGCTGCCTTGGAAGGGCGTGGGGAGGGCTTCTGCTGATGGTTTCTCTCCTTTGCTCCTCCTGGCCCCCCTGTCATTCTGTCCATCCCTCTTAAATCCAGCTGGGTCGCCTTTGAGCAGTCCAACTTCCGGGGGGAGATGTTCGTCCTGGAGAAGGGCGAGTACCCGCGCTGGGACACGTGGTCCAGCAGCTACCGCAGCGACAGGCTTATGTCCTTCCGGCCTGTCAAGATGGTGAGTGGCTTCTGAGCCGGTCCTGGGAGATCAATGGGGAGGACAGGAGCAGTTCTCAGGCGTGATGGTGGGCAAGAGAATGGGGGACGAGCAGGGGAAAGAAGGAGGAATGGCAGGCAGGGAGGTGTGATGACCAGAGCGCTGGGCTCTGGTGCTCACTGATTCTTAAGATGTCCCTGGCACCCAGCCCCGGCTAGGAGCCCTGGACAAATGAGAACATGAGCCCCTGGTTTTTTGCCTTCCCTGCTGCTTTTGAGACTCAGGACCCCAGCTGGCAGAGCCAGAAACTTGAGGGTCTTCCTCGCTTCTGTTGGTGGAATGTTTCTATTTCCTGACGGCACATTAGACCTTCCTAAGAGGTTTTGAAAATCCCAGCGCCCATCCAACACATCAAACATGCAGGTTTAAGCTTGTGTGGGAGCTGAGAAGACGGATGTTGTAGAAAACGCACCTTGAGTTTCACGATAAGACAATATAGGGAATGAGCTCCTTTGTAATATTTAACTGAGTTAAATAGCGTAACTTGAAGAAGACTCAAAGCCAAGATCAGTGAATCAGTGGTGTCATCCCCAAGAAATTGTTTTTCCAAAGTTGTGTCGATTACGACTCATGAACCAGCCACGTATTCATTCACCAGTGTTCATTTCCCGTGGCAAACCAACTTTTGCCTCCACGATGGGAATTTTCATGAAGGACGTTCATGAATGTCCATGATGCCAACTGTTTCGGCATCACCAAACTTATCTTAATGGATTGTTCAACCACCCACATCATTCCCACTGTATTTCTCAGAATTTGGGGCTCAGTTATCAGGCTATAAAGAACCCTTTGTAAGAATTCATAGATTCATTTTGGGGTGCCTGGGTGGCTCGGTCAGTTAAGCATCTGACTGTTGGCTTCGGCTCAGATCATAATCGCCAAGTCGTGAAATCGAGCCCCACATCTGGCTCCATGCTGGATGTGGAGTCTGCTTAAGATTCTCTCTCTCTACCTCTCCCTCTGCCCCTTCCCCCCACGTTTCCCCCACCCACCTCCCTGGACTCCCTGCATATGCATGCTCTCTCTCTCTAGAAAGAAAGAAAGAAAGAAAGAAAGAAAGAAAGAAAGAAAGAAAGAAAAAGGAAGGAAGAAGAAAGGAAAGGAGAAGAAAAAAGAAAAGAATTCATAGATTTATCTCTTAGTCAATGGTCCTTAAAAGGCAATCTCTGTCAACAGAACTTGTTTGGAGGACTGACCAGCCAGGGCATTTCTAGTAGCTTCTAGAGCTTTACTGTCCAGTACTGTAGGCAGTAGCTATATGTGGCTGTCGAATGCGTAAATCTTGACTAGTCTGAATAGAGACGTACTCTTAGCGTAACATACAAAACCAGGGTTTGAATACATGGTAAAAAAGTAAACAAGAATGTAATTATCTGGTTAATGTTGCTATATTGGTTACTTATTGAAATTACAATAGGTTGGACATATTTGCTTACATAAAATATATTATTAGGAAAAAACAAAGCCCAGTGCCTGGACCCCACCCCAGACCAATTAAACCTGAATCTCTGGGGCTGGGTCCCCGGCACTGATATCTCCTCCATGCCCAGCAGGTAGTCTGTAGCTGGAGCTGAGAGCAACAGTCCACTCTCTCTCCTCTCCATCCCGGCTACTGTCTTGGTGTGGGCCACCATTATCTCTTCCCTGGGCAGCTCCAGCTCCCTCCCCATTGGGTTCCCTGCCTCCTTCCCAGCCCTTGCTCCTAGGAAATTAGATGCATGTCTCACCTGACCATCTTCCACTTAGAGTCATGCATTCAAACCACTATGGGTTGAATTCTCTCTGCCGGGCTCCGTTGCAGTCTCTGGGTGCACAGCTCTTCACAGGACAGACAAGGTTCCTGGCCTCACGGGAGGCGGCTGCTGAAAACCTAAGCACAGAAATCAATCTGTAAGCACAATGCACGTGGCCCATGCTGCACAGGGGCCATACCGAGTGCTGGGAGAGCAGGAGAGGAGAGTGCGGCTCTGATGGGGTGGGGGGTCGAAGCCGTCCAGGGGTGCTCAGGGAAGCCAGCCCGCAGAGGATGGGAATGGAGTCAGCCACAGGAAGCCTGGAAGGCTTGTCCGCTGCAAAGTGAGTGCAGAGTCCTCAAAGCACAAAGCACGAATGAACTGGGTGTCGAGGAACCTGAAAACAGCCCCTGTGCCTGCGGCCAAGGGACCGGAGAGGAGAAGGGTGAAAGATGGGAGGGGAGGAATGAAACACTTCTCTGAAAGGTTCTGCCCTCACTGGCTGTGTGACGTCAATCAAGAATCTTGACCTCTCTGAGCCTCTGCTTCTCTGGCCATTGTTACCATTTAACAATAAGGATAAATGTTTTGGTAGCACTTGGCGTATGCCAGGCATTGTGCTAAGGCTATATGCATTACTTCATTGAATCGTCATGACAACGCCATAAAATCGAGGCTGTTATCCCCTTTCCCCAGATAAGGAGGGCCCTTCCAGGCTGGACACTGGCAATCCCAGGCAAGTCCCATGGTGGCCTGAGCAGATTCAGCTCTCTCTCTCTCTCCACACCCAGGGGGGCCCTTGAAGTTACTTCTCTTTGCCCCGTTCATACTTCACAAGCCCGACCCAGTCTCTCCTTCTCTAGGACTCCCAGGAGCACAAGATCAGCCTGTTTGAAGGTGCCAACTTCAAGGGTAACACCATGGAGATCCAGGAAGACGACGTGCCCAGTCTCTGGGCCTACGGCTTCTGTGACCGCGTGGGCAGTGTGAGGGTCTCCAGTGGAACGTAAGTACCCCTCAGGCCAGACCCTTGACTTCTGCTTAAAGCCCAGACAGATTCAAAGGCCATCCTCCTTATAGGCTATACCATCGGGTACATAGGGAAGGCCACACAGCTGCTCCCAGAGTCTCCCAGGGCTGGTCCTGGGTTTCCACCCACAGAGCTTTCTTCCTCCGGAAAGTGGATTCGTACTTTAAGGAATTACATGCCGATGTAAACAAACGTGGATAATTGGTTCTAAAAAGATGGAGGGCGGGGAGAATGGGTCTGGGATTGCAGAAATAAGTGAGAGAGGGAGCCGATGCAGGTCGATGAGTCTAGGTGTGTCTAGGGAAAGAACATATTCAGCGACATCCAGAGCCTCTGGGGAAATGAGCAGAATGACTTCTGAGAGGCGAGACTGTGAACACAGGGGCGTTGACCCGTCACTGAGGTGCTGTGAGACCCAGGTGAGCGCTGTGCCCGTCTCTGTGTCTCAGTATTCCCATCTACACAATGGGCATGCCAGAATCCTTGATCTAAAAGGGCCCTTTATCCAAACTCTTCAGATTTGAAGCTTTCAAAACAAAGCCCTGGGACCTTGTTTCTGTGAGAACACAGAGGAGGACTGGATACCCCAAGGAGATCACCGTCTCCATCCCTCTGCCTCTGAACAACCATGCCAGACACTCCTGATCTCCTCTAGGCAAATATAGGGCTTCTGTCTCTCACCTAGGCCTTTTCTGGGTTCCTGTGACAGCATCAGGCTCTGGCTTTTTGCTTGGCCTTTCTTCTTCCCTGAAACCTGTATCCTTCCGTACAAACCACCTGAAATTTACTAAGCATGGCTTGTGGGCCAGGCACCTGCAGTAGGACCCTGGGGGAGACAGGGATGAATAAGGCTCAATTCCTGCCTTCAGGGGGCTCATCGGGCCCAGCAGGGAGGCCCACCTCTACCCATGAGATGATGTCCAGCAACACTGGGTCAGAGATGGTCCACACAGGAGGTCAGAGGAGGAAGGGAGGTTTCTGGGACCTGGGTGTGCGTGCTGGAGTGGAGGGCAGGTCAGAGGTATATCTGAGGGGGCTAGAAGTTACAGCAGACTTTGAAAGATAGGCAGGGGGTGTGGGAGAGGCCTGGACCGACCCTCCCAGCACAGGCAATGACAGAAGTCCGAAATGAATCATTGATGATAACTACATACGAAGCAGTGTGCTCGTTCATTCTCAGTGACTAGTTAGGGAATCTTTGTAACAAACCGATGAGGTAGGCACATTAGTATCATTTCACAGACAGCAAGCTGGAGTTCTGGTAAGTCCTCGACTTTGACTCTTGCAGCTAGCAAGCAGCAGAGCTACGATCTGAACCGAGGCATTGCTGATATCAGGATGCAGGTCCCCAACCACTACATGTAAATTCACTTACATACAGGGGAAACCATTATTTGAGAGGAGACTCCTCCTTCTTCTCTGCCTCCTGACTAATCAGTCCCCAAAGCCTATCCTCATCCCTTCCATCCTGTTCTGTAAGCCCCGGGTCACCACCACCAGTGGGATGCGCCTTCATCTCCCTACCACGCACTCACACGGTATACACACACCGTATACTTAGTAAGCAATTCTGGTACATTTTCCCATTTCGCCCCGTAATAAACCAGCCCTAGTGACCACTCCCACTCTCTAGAAGGGGAAACCAAGGTCTTTTAGAAAGGTGAAGTCACTGGCCAAAGCCAATAGGAAGCTCCAGGAAGGGACAAAGCCAGGACAAAGGAGCTACGCCCGCGTCCTGTGACCCAAGCCCACGAAGGATGGAGAGCGGATGGCAGGGATGGGTGGAGAGCTGACTGGTCCGGGCTGGGGTCCGGGTGCCAGGCAGGGAGGCTGGCCATCTCCACCCTGTCCTTCTTGCTTCCCTCCCAGCTGGGTCGGCTATCAATATCCGGGCTACCGCGGGTACCAGTACCTCCTGGAGCCAGGCGACTTCCGGCACTGGAACGAGTGGGGGGCTTTCCAGCCGCAGATGCAGTCCGTGCGGCGCCTGCGCGACCGGCAGTGGCACCGTGAGGGGTGCTTCCCAGTCCTGGCGGCCGAGCCCCCCAAGTGAATACATACCCTGCTCTTCTCCCTTGCCCCACCCCTCCC
The DNA here is from genome assembly GCF_002007445.2 of Ailuropoda melanoleuca. Taxonomy (NCBI): domain Eukaryota; kingdom Metazoa; phylum Chordata; class Mammalia; order Carnivora; family Ursidae; genus Ailuropoda; species Ailuropoda melanoleuca. The sequence goes on from NC_048229.1 coordinate 22,616,651, forward strand.
TCAGACTGTTTTCCCATCTTTCCCGTGCAAATAAAAGTTCCTAAAGCCAAAATGTCTCTTGGATCTGTGCATAGCTTTGGGGCTCCCCATCATTGCCGGCATGTGACTTCTTCGGTCTTTTTTTTTTTTTTTTTAAAGATTTTATTTATTTATTCGACAGAGATAGAGACAGCCAGTGAGATAGGGAACACAAGCAGGGGGAGTGGGAGAGGAAGAAGCAGGCTCATAGCTGAAGAGCCTGATGTGGGGCTCGATCCCATAACGTCGGGATCACGCCCTGAGCCGAAGGCAGACGCTTAACCGCTGTGCCACCCAGGCGCCNCCCCCCCTTTTTTTTTTTTTGAAGGTTTATTTATTTACATTAGAGAGAGAGAGAGTGCAAGAACATGAGCAGGGGGAGGGGCAAAAGGAGAGGGAGAGAATTCCAAACAGACTCCCCACTGAGTGCAGAGCCCAATGTGGGGCTGGATCTCAGGATCCTGAGATCATGACCTCAGGGGAAGGCAGCTGCTTAACCAACTGAGCCACCCAGGCGCCCCATCCTCAGTCTTCATAATTGTGTATACTAGTAATAAAAACAGCAAACACCACGGAGTTCTTCACACACATTCTCTTAGTGTACCTTTTAGGAGACAGGTATTATAATCATTCCCATTTAACAGGTGAGGAAATTCAGGCTCAGAGAGGGAAAGTGACTTGCCCAAGGTCACAGAGCCCATCGAAAATTGAACCCAGGCAGGCTGGCTGCTGAGCCTACGCTCTTAAACAAATCTGTGTTTTCAAGCTCTTCTCCTTCGTGCACTCTCATGATTTTTTTGTCTTCTCGGCTTAACACCTGTTTTGTTATTTACTTAATACATATATTTTTAAAGAGACCTCCTATTTTGTGCTTAGAGGCATTGATTTGTAAATAAAGCTTTGTAACACCACGGGAAGCGGAAAGTCAGCATCATAGGCCATAGATAGAAAGCAGCTGTGTAAATAGAGTTTTCAGAGGGCCGAGTATCGAACAGACACCACCGCCCGCGGAAGCCTCGAAGCCCATTACCCCTGTGCTCTTTGATAAAATGGGTGATTTCCAACTGTTGGAGGTACAAAAGACATCTTGCTCCAGACAGATTTTCCCTCCCTGATATAATCAAAGAAGATTAAAATGAGCATTATTTTCTTGTATCTGAAGCAGTGTTATTTTATCCTGGGTCCACGTTCCACTGAGAATCATCTGTCCCACTCTAAGTGGTACATGCCCTGCTGTTTGGAAATCGGCACCAGGCTCCATTGACCCCCAAATCAGCACTTAGTGTTGATCGATGTTATTAACCTTTAATCCACACAGGAAGGCTAGGGGAGGTGTTGTCATGGAGGAGGGGATATTGAGGGGGCTTGAGGGATGGGACAGGAGCTTGCTTGGTGGAGAATAGGAAAGATAACATTCCAGGCAGAATAAACAGCAGGGACCTTACTACCCCACATGGCACCTTTGTACAAATGATAAAAAGATACCTCTTTCTCAAGACATTTGACTGCCATCTGCCAGAATTTATTGGTCTAAATCTGCCATGTTTGCAGTGTGAATGTAATACCCTTGTGCTATGCCCAACTTATACAGCTGTACCTGGCAGACCTGGAACGCCACGGGAAAGGCACAGAGGTTGAGAGGGCCTGTGGTGGGGCCAAGCAAAGCTTATTTTCATGAAAGCACTAGCTTGGTGGTTGTGTGGGCAGAAGCGGGGGGTGGGGCTGGGGGTGGGAAGAAGTCGCCGAGCGTGGCAGGAGATGAAGCTGGAAAGAAAGGTGGGGCCTCATGATACCCCATTTTGTGGTTTTGCTGAGCTTCAAAGTTGAGGCACCACCTGACTCAGAAGGTCTTGCACTCTGGGGCATGCAGGCTCCCTCTCCCTCCCACCCTCGCTCTCTCCGCCTCCACCCTCTAATACGACCAGTGTTTTGCATTAGAAGACAGGTTCTCCTGTCTTGGACCAGAAGATGGGATCCCCAGGCAGGAATCTGTAGATGCTGGGGTTTGCCCTGTCTTACTGTTAGAAGCTGCAAAGTGTTGGGCAAATGGCTTCTGTTCCCTGGGACTTGTTCTTCCGGCCTCTACACAGGCAGCTCGAATGTCCACCCAGCCCCAAGTTTCTGTCCGACCTTGGGATTCCATGGCTCCCAACTTCCATGATGCTCCAAGATTCTGCAATTCATCTCTAAGCTTCCACGATTCTCTGACTTCCAAGTCAAGTTACATAGATCCCCAGCCTCGATTCCTAAGGTCCGTGGGTGCAGCTCTAAAATTTGACTATGGGGGAGTGAAGCCTTCCCGTCACATGGGCCACCGAAACAAACTCTACGGCCTCACAGACCACAAGACACACGATCTGATGAGAAAGAGAAAGGGAAAGAAAAACAGTCTCCATTCAAATATAACACAACTGCTTTCTGATCGCTTAGAATTTGTGTTTCATACTTCTTGGAAGAAATATTTTGGACATAGCAGGTGTTTTTTGTTCTGTTTTGTTCAGGGTATCCATCTTGTGAGTCCTATAACAGGCAAACAGAACAGAAATCCACTGGTTCAGTGAGTGGTAAAATTTACGTGCATTCATAATCTAGATTTTCCAGATTGCTCTAACTCAAAGAAAGGTGTCAATGCCCTCATTTTCTCAGGGGTGTTTTTTGAAAACAAGGTGAATGTCAGCAGTGCTAAAACATGAGACAGACACTTGGCAAAACCAACCAACAACAACTAGGATGGAAATAACAAATAATTATATTTGATTTATTATTGTATCCACACATTTATTTAGCTTTTTTAAAAAAGATTTTATTTATTTATTTGAGACAGAGAGAGAGCAAGAGAGAGAGCGAGCATGTATGGGCATGGGGTGGGAGGAGGGGTGGGGAGAAGGGGGGCAGAGGGAGAGAGAGAAGTAGACTCCCCGCTGAACAGGGAGCCCAGCACGAGACTCAATCCGAAGACTCCAGGATCACGACCTGAGCTGAAGGCAGATGCTTAACCAACTGAGCCACCTGGTCACCCCTATTTAGCTCTTGTTAACAAATTTATAAATAAACACAGCATGTATCAAAAACCAGAACAAGTACAAAGTACAAGCAAGTCCAAGACCAGAACATGGAAAAAGGCTGGGAGGGAGTGCGATGTAAGTTATGGACAGAGTAAGCTGCAAGTTATGTAAGTTGTAAGTAATATGTAAGTTACGTAAGTTGCTCCTGCAGGGGGTCCTACTTCCAATGAGATGTGAGCTTCTCACCACCAAGAACAGAATTTCAGAGCGTAAAGATAAGTCACATGTTTCACCTCGAGATTGAAACTGAGTATTTGACTTTCTCAAGTTGCTCAACAGCAGTCGTGCTGATGGTCACCACGTTGGAGGCGCCCTGCAGAGCCTGACTTGGCCCCATGGCTAAGGTGCCCATAGCTTTCTTGGGGACTTCTCCCTGCTGGTTTTGACTCTGCAGGAGCCTTGCCCTAAACGCTGGCTTCCAAATGCGGTGTCAGCTGGGATGTCATCATGTTTCAACATCAGATCCCAGCTCATGAATCTTGGAGTCGCTGGCCTTTGGGGAGACAAAGCACCTTGGTTATGGAATGTTCTCTCCTGTCCACAGCAAGAGGAGGCAAGCCCACCGTCTTTCAGGCAACAGGGCACGGATACCAAGTCAGCAGTGTGTGCGGGGGGGGGNGGGGGGGGGGGGGGGGGGGGGGGCGGTGAGGGTGCAAGAACCACCCATCGCCAGATGCTGAGGGACATATAGCAACCGAGTGTTGGCAAAGGGGCATTGTGCCAGGGTGTCCCGAAGCTTCCAGAGAGGTGAGCATCTCTTTAGAGCCTCGTTGTCATGACGGCGAGGCATCTGGATCAGCTCCATAATACCAGAGTGCTTTGCGAAGCTTGGGTACCCAGCCAGGAGTGGTGCACATCCTTCCAGCAGGAGAAAACCACCTGCCCTTCTAGCCTAGCTTCCTTCCTGTCCCCTGCAGGGCGACCTCCTCCCACCACTGTCCTGAGTCGGCATCTCAGCTCTGACATTTGCAAGCTGTTGCCTGTGGTCAAGACAAATAACCAGATGAAGCTTTTGTTTCCTCATCTGTAAAATGGGAGTAATGAGGTTGTTGGGAGGAGTAAAGGACCACTTGAATATAACACATCTAGGAACCTAAAGGAGCCTAAAGAACAGCAAGGCCCTGACTCATCATTAGCACCAGCTTCTTCAACGTCAGAGCCGGAAAGAGTTTTGGAATCAACGTGTTATATGCCACATTTACTCTTCCTGTTTCAGACAAATATTGGCTGATGGCCTTCTGAATGCTGGGGAAACAGGTTGGGGGAGAAGACAGAAGAGGCCCCCCCCACCCGGCTGTTCACAGACTGGAGGAGCAGACAGGATGAGATCCTTCATTTGCTTTCAAAGTCACATCAAATTCCTGGGTGGCCTGGGGCAGTGCCCATCTCATCAGGATCTCCTGGGGGGCAGGTAGGCTTCCTCGAGGAGGGGACAGCTAGCTTGAGACTGGAGGGGTTTGCCGAGTTAGAGGGCTGATAGGAGGTCTAACCTATAAACCAGATCATTTGGTCCCTTTCTTTAGCCCTGCAACTGAGATCTGCTAATTCTGTCTTCCAGATCTCTCTGGAACCTGAACACTCCCTCCATGCCTCTGGCCTTGCCCTGGGTTGGCCACCTCCTCTGGGGTACTTCAACAGTCTCCGAATCCACTTCCCTGCCTGTCCTGCTCCACGGAGCAGCCAGAGAATATTTGCAGAAGGCAAATCTAACCATGTCCTTCCCCAGGGGAACACCTTCCATGTCTCTCCATTCTGCGAGATAAAGTCCTGACTCCTTCCCACGGTTGGCAGCATCCAGCCCCTGCACACCCCTCTGACCTCCTATCTCCCCCTCTCCCCACATCCTGTCCACCGCACTTTTGGAAAGTCTGCCTCTGCAAGGTGCTTCCTGCTGGGCCTTTGCACCTGCAGGTCTCGGTGACTTGCACACCGTTCCATGCTTCAGGCCTTAGTGTGAACACTCCTGGCTCTCCCTCCCTGGTCCAGGTTAATCCCCCCTGTTTCCTCCCCGGTTAGAAGTGCCCACTTTATCGTGAGTGCTTGTTGAAGGGTCTGGTTTCCCCCTTGGATGCAGGGGCCTTGTCCTGTCACCTGCTGAATCCCAGTGCCTGACACGAGGTGCTCAGGAGAGGCTGTTGCCAGCTAGAATGTTATTAAACAAACGCTCTCCATTCGGATCTCTTCCCTTGATCTCCAGTTCTGCACCCACAAAGGGGTATTAGAAAACACCCAGCAGAGGGGTGCCTGGGTGGCTCAGTCAGTTAAGCATCTGCCTTCTGCTCAGGTCATGATCCCAGAGTCCTGGGATCAAGCCGGAAGCCATGCGTGTCTGCTCCCTGCTCAGTGGGGAGTCTGCTTCTCCCTCTTCCTCTGCCCCTCCCCCTGCTCATGCCCTCTCTCCCTCCCTCCCTCTCTCTCTCTCTCCAATGCATAAATAAAATCTTAAAAAAAAAGAAGAAAACACCCAGCAGAGTTACTATGCAGTAAGTCATACAAAGCCTCTAATATTTGCACAACAAACACTATATGATATTGTTTTCCAATAACAGCCAGTTTCATGGAGACAGAGGATTTGATATCGTCAGTCTCAACACTTTCTACAAGGGAGGCACTATTTACTGGACCCGTGAATGAATTAATGAAGAGCTACAAATGAATACATGGCTAGCCGGGGGCCCGTTATTTAATATCTGTATGCCTTGGTTTTCTAATATCTGTATGCCTTGGTTTTCTTATCTGTGAGATGGAGGTGATAACAGACCTATCACACAGGCTATTTATAGTTTAAATATGTAAATATAGATGAAGTGTTTAGACAGATGCTTTGCACTTAGTGTGTGTGTTTGCTGTTATGGTTGTAACTATTACAGGAATTTATTTTAAATTTATTTAAAAAAAACACAAAACTTTTCACAATGAAAAGTAAGCCTGCATCCCTTCCTTCCCTTTCCTTCAATGCATATGCACTTAATGCATGGATAGATCTATCATATACTCATTTTACAGATAAAGAAACAGAGGCATAGCGAGGCTAAATATCTCGAGACCTACCAGGCTGGAGTTTTATTTTACTCATGTATGTCAGGGTTTCTCAACCTCAGCACAACTGACATTTTAGGTTGGGGGTGGGTGGATGGGGAAGGGGCTGCTCTGTGTTACTGTGCGATGTTGAACAGCATCTCAGGTCTCTAGCCACTAGACACCAGTAGGACACCCCCGCACCCCAGCTGTGACAACCAAAAATGTCTTCAGATATTGTTAAATGTCCTTGGAGTGGGGCTGGGGGAGCAGGGCAAAATCGCCCCCTTCTTGATAACCCCCGATGTCCATGAATCTGTATGATAACCCCTCCCTCTTTTTTCCTTGCGCTACACACACAGCATAAATGCACCCTGCTCAGGGTCTAGTCTTCTCTTACACCACTTCTCGGCGACCATTCCACTTCGCTGCTTACAGACAGAAGAGAAGTTCTCTGAAACAGACCTGTCCCGACAGGAAGGGGGGTGAGCTGCCCGTCCCGGGGGTAAGGCTGCTCGCAGACCAGGACTTCCGGGGCGGGGTCAGCTCCCGGGCCGCCCCGCCCCTCCGAGCTGTCCGGAGGCGGCTCGCAGGGACTGGGAGCGGCCTTGGGCGGAGCCGTGCTCTGGCCCCGCCCCGCTCGACGTCATGGCGCCGCGGCCCCGCCCCCACGCGCGGGCGCCTCCCCCTCCCCCGGCCGGGGCGGCTGGCCAGCCCGGAGTCGCTGGGCGCTCGGGGTCGCCTCGCAGCGCCTCTGCACGGTAGGTGGCCGTGGGGTGGCGCGTCGGGCCCGGGCCGCGGCCGCCGTCAGGGGGGCGCCTGCGGGTCGGCCTCGGGCTCCGGGGAGCCCTCAGCCCGGGCGGCTTTTTCCCGGGCCCGACGCGGCTGCTGGGGCTTCGGGGCTGGGAGCTGGGCGGGAGGCGGCGCGCGCGGTCGGTTAGAGGATCCGCAGGCGCCGGGCGCCGGAGCGCTGTCCGCAGGGTGCGGCAGAGCCCCGGACCCCTGACCGCGCTTCTCGCCTCGGACCCCGCGCTCGTGGGGCGCTCAGCGTCGGTGTGTGTGTGTTGGCGGGGGGCGGCGGCGTATCACCGCCGTCGGGGTCCCCGGACCCTCCGCGGCGTGCGGGGACCCTCGGGCGGGCTCCGGGACGCGCGGGGGGCGCGTGGAAGTTAACTTGCAACGCCGTGCAGTTGCGAGGCGTGTCCAGAGTGGAGGCGTTGAGGGGCGGAAATTGCTGGCTGGGGAGGGGGCCGCTGAGAGCATGGGGTAGGGGGAGCTCTGGTGAACGTGAGGAGGGGGCGAAATTCCGCCAGAAGACCCCACCGCCTGGCAACCTCCCCCTCTGAGTGTGAGCTGGACGGGAGGTGCTTGATAAAGCTGGGACTGGAAGTGGCAGCGAGGGAAGGGGGCTTGGTCACCCAGGCCTGGTTGCCGGACTTGGCAGAGTCGTTATTATTATTTGGGGCAGAGGTCAGGTCTGACTTTCCCACTCAAATGCCCAATCCCCTCGGGAGGAAGGGTGGGAACCATACAGTGGAGTGCAGTCGTTAAAAGGCACTGTGCTTATTACTTGCCCACTTCCCCTTTTACAGGTGGGGAAACTGAGGCTCAAAAAGGTCATGTTTCCACAGCCCTAGTAGGTCACAGGTGGGATGTGGCAGAGCTGAAACCCACCCTCAGACCTCCTGAGTTCATGTGTCATGTATGGTTGTTGGGGAGGGGAGCTGGCAAACTCCTACTCATCCTTCAGAAGCTTCAGGCAGCGCCCAGTCCTGGAAGCCTTCCCTGGCACTCTGCAGGCAGTGTTGGGTGCTTCCTGTTTTGAAACCCACAGAGGTGACTGACCCTTTCCCTCACTTATCAGCCTCCCATCCTGGGCCGTGGACATCTCTCCCTGTACCCCGTCTCCTATCCTTTCAGGCTTCTGGAGTTGGGCAAATCTCAGGGTGACTCACTCTGGTTTAGTAGTGATGTACCCTGTGCGAGTCATTCCTCCTCATTCAGCCTCAGTTTCCATGACTGTGAAATTGGGTTTGTTGAGTCATTCATGGACCAATTTACCTTACTGAATCCCAATTGTACTATTATTTACTCACTGTATGTGTTTATATCACCTTATTTTTTTTTAAAGATTTTATTTTTATTTTATTTTATTTTATTTATTTGACAGAGAGAGAGAGACAGCCAGCGAGAGAGGGAACACAAGCAGGGGGAGTGGGAGAGGGAGAAGCAGGCTCATAGCGGAGGAGCCTGATGTGGGGCTCGATCCCACAATGCCGGGATCACGCCCTGAGCCGAAGGCAGACGCTTAACTGCTATGCCACCCAGGCGCCCGTATATCACCTTATTTTTTAAAACCTCATGTAATCTCTTTATAGCAGCTTTCCTGCGAGAGAATTCTTAATGTCCTGCGCTTCACCCTTTTATATTCAGTTCAGTGGTTTTTTAGGATATTCGCAGAGTTGTGCATCCAGCCCCACTACCTAATTCTAGAACATTGTCATCACCCAAAAAGAAACCCTGGACCCATCTGCAGTCACTTCTCAATCCCTCCTTCCCCAGCCCCTGACAGCCGCGGATCTGCTTTCCGTCTGTATGGATTAACCTATGCTGAACGTTTTCTGTAAATGAGTCACGCACAATGTGGCCTTTTGTGACTAGTGCCTTTCACTTAGAATGATTCTGAGGACCACCCTTGTGCTAGTATGTAGCTGTTCTTCGTTACTTTTTTTTTTTTTTTAAGATTTTGTTTACTTATTCGACAGAGATAGAGACAGCCAGCGAGAGAGGGAACACAAGCAGGGGGAGTGGGAGAGGAAGAAGCAGGCTCATAGTGGAAGAGCCTGATGTGGGGCTCGATCCCACAACGCCGGGATCACGCCCTGAGCCAAGGCAGACGCTTAACCGCTGTGCCACCCAGGCGCCCCTTTCGTTACTTTTTTTAAGTATTTCATTAACTTTTTTTCAAGTTTTTTTTTTTTTTTTTAGATTTATTTGTTTTTTTTATTTATTTGGGAGAGAGCCTGAGTCGGGGGCTTGATCTCAGGGCCCTGAGATCACAACCTGAGCTGCAACCAAGAGTCGGACGCTTAACTGAGTCTGAAATACCCAGGCCCCCTGGTATCTCATTACTTTTTTTTTTAAATTTTTTTTTAATTCCAGTATAGTTAACATACAGTATCATATCAGTTTCATTACTTGTACTTCATTACCTTGTAATGACTGAATAATATTCCATCGTATTCCATCGCATGGCTATACTCTACTTAACCACTTTTCAGCTGGTGGACGTTTGTGTTATTTCTACTTTTTGGCCATTGTGCATACTGCTGCTGCGAACATTCGTGTACAAGTCTGCATGTGCCCATATGTTTTCAGTTCTCCCCGGTATATCCCTGGGAGTGGAATTGCTGGATCGGATGGTAATTCTGTTTAACCTTTTGAAGAAGTGCCAGGTTCCCAGAGCAGCTGCCCCGTTTTACAGTCTCACCAGCAGCAGATGAGGGTACCGATCATCTTAACTAAATACAGTGTCCGACGCAGTCATAATCTTTGAAATCACTGGCTTTGACGTGCTTGTTTTAAATTACTTTCAGACACGCATTGAGTTAAATGCCTCATTAGCAGATTAAGGAGTGCCCTGCGGGCCACCAGGAGCATTGCTGGGACCGCCAGGAAACCAGAAAGCAAGCCCGTGGAGTGGAGTGCTTCGCCAAGGCGTGTGTGTGTTTGTGTCGCTTCTGTAACAGGGACATAGTTGCTACGCGCGCTCTACCGGGCCCTGTGCTGGATGGGGGGCACTGAGGAGTTCAGGGACTCTCCGTCCCCACCCCAGGACCTGGTGGTGCCTATTAGGAACATGTGCATAGGAGAAGAGAAGAGTGGGAGCTTCCCAGACCTTCCTACCCCAGGCCAGGGACAGAGGCCAGTCTGGGGCTCTCAGCGGTCCTGCCTGGGGCCCCACCCTGGCCGCCCATGCTCATTCTGCAGGCGACCTCCCCTGGTGGCCATGTGGGGTGGGCCATCTGAGCAGCCGCAGGGAGCCACTGCTTGTTTGAACAGATGCCACCACCCCCCTCACCCCTGCCCCCAGACCTGAGACCCACAGTTCTGAGTTACAGAGGCCCTGTTGGTGCCCCTCCGGATGACACGCAGACATCCCCTCCCTCCTCTTGGCATCGCCCCCGTGCCTGGGACCCCCACCTTTTCCCTCACGCTCTTTGCCTTCTATGAGGGTGAAGTTGCCTGGGGAGAGCCCAAATCAGAACATGGCATTTTCACCGAAGAGCCAAGTTTCTTGGAGGTCAGCAGTTCCTCCTCATGTTCTTAAGCCTGTCGTTTGCTCCTTCTGGAACCGAACCCAGCATCCCTCTCTGCGTTCTGGGTTCCCATCGAGCAGCCTCGTCCTACCTGAGCAGCCGCTTTTTGGGAGGGCCATTGAGACGGGCCTCTGGCACCTGTTGCCAGCCCCTCCTGGCCTTTGTTCCTTTGTGCACACTTTCCCTTCCTTGTCCTTTTAAAACCAAGCATTCCTGGATAGCCTGGGGAAATGGAAACAGGGTTCAGGAGACTAGGCCGGGGTCTCTGGGCCTCAGTGTATCCTGCTGGGGAATGGGTGTGGACTGAGATAGAACTTGGATGTGGTGGCCCCTTGGGATTGGTAAGGCTGTCAAAACGTGTTATCAATGTGACTTTGTGAATCGATTTGTAGTAGGAGAGATGGGACAGCAGAGGCTGGTGGTAGTGATTTGAAGGCCTGGGTATGGCCCACATGGCTCTGATCTGCCCTGTGGCACTGCAGAAACATGTCTGGGTGTCAGCAGCCCCTGGCCTCCTGCCCGTGCCACCTGTTCCTGCCACCTGCAAGGCCCCTTCTCTCCACTCTGCAGCCACGCATTGACCCTGTCTGGGGCCACTCCGGAGAAGGTTCTGAGATGCCTGCGCCCCCCCATGGCCCTTCTCTGGTTTCTTCCACTCTGGGTTGTGGCATGAGGAGGATGCATGGGAATGATTCTTTGAGAACGGGCCCGTGAGGTAGGCCGAGCCCCAGCAGCAGCCCTGCCCACATGCCCTGGGGAGCCTCCAGGGCTGCCACCTGGGGAGGAGCTTCGTGTTATCCTGCGTGCTCAGATGGTAGGAGGAAAGTGCAGGGCAGCCAGCCTGTCTGCCAAGTGCATTCTTGCATCAACCAGACTTTTCACCGGGCTTCTGTGGCCAGAAATCAGGCTGGTGGCCAGAAAGTGGGCCTGGTGGCAGCGTGCACACTCAAGGGCTCACGCCTGCATCGGAATCCGGTTGTTCCGCTCAGCGGTTGTGCGTTTGTGTTCGTTGGCTGCCTTCCCGCTACGTTGGTTTTCTTGTCTGCAGAATAGAGGTGCAGATAGGACCTGCCTCCTGGATTGGACCAGAGGGCATGGGGGTCCAGTGCTTACCTTGTTGCAAGGCAAAAATGGGGCAGCTCAGGGTCAGACAGGCTGTTGGAATCTTGAGTGTGTCCCTTTGGGAGCCTCAGCTTCCCCATCTGTCCAAAGGCTGTAATTATAGCCGATACCAGCAGAGCTCACCGGGCGCGAGGCAGTGTTCTAGGCGCTCTATGTACATGAACTCATTTGACCCTCCCAGTGGCCATAGGAATTGGACAAGCCGAGGCACGGAGAGGTGAAGTCATTTGCACAAGGGCATCCT
>NC_048229.1:22633023-22720938 GCF_002007445.2 Ailuropoda melanoleuca
CGCTGTCCGCAGGGTGCGGCAGAGCCCCGGACCCCTGACCGCGCTTCTCGCCTCGGACCCCGCGCTCGTGGGGCGCTCAGCGTCGGTGTGTGTGTGTTGGCGGGGGGCGGCGGCGTATCACCGCCGTCGGGGTCCCCGGACCCTCCGCGGCGTGCGGGGACCCTCGGGCGGGCTCCGGGACGCGCGGGGGGCGCGTGGAAGTTAACTTGCAACGCCGTGCAGTTGCGAGGCGTGTCCAGAGTGGAGGCGTTGGGGGGCGGAAATTGCTGGCTGGGGAGGGGGCCGCTGAGAGCATGGGGTAGGGGGAGCTCTGGTGAACGTGAGGAGGGGGCGAAATTCCGCCAGAAGACCCCACCGCCTGGCAACCTCCCCCTCTGAGTGTGAGCTGGACGGGAGGTGCTTGATAAAGCTGGGACTGGAAGTGGCAGCGAGGGAAGGGGGCTTGGTCACCCAGGCCTGGTTGCCGGACTTGGCAGAGTCGTTATTATTATTTGGGGCAGAGGTCAGGTCTGACTTTCCCACTCAAATGCCGAATCCCCTCGGGAGGAAGGGTGGGAACCATACAGTGGAGTGCAGTCGTTAAAAGGCACTGTGCTTATTACTTGCCCACTTCCCCTTTTACAGGTGGGGAAACTGAGGCTCAAAAAGGTCATGTTTCCACAGCCCTAGTAGGTCACAGGTGGGATGTGGCAGAGCTGAAACCCACCCTCAGACCTCCTGAGTTCATGTGTCATGTATGGTTGTTGGGGAGGGGAGCTGGCAAACTCCTACTCATCCTTCAGAAGCTTCAGGCAGCGCCCAGTCCTGGAAGCCTTCCCTGGCACTCTGCAGGCAGTGTTGGGTGCTTCCTGTTTTGAAACCCACAGAGGTGACTGACCCTTTCCCTCACTTATCAGCCTCCCATCCTGGGCCGTGGACATCTCTCCCTGTACCCCGTCTCCTATCCTTTCAGGCTTCTGGAGTTGGGCAAATCTCAGGGTGACTCACTCTGGTTTAGTAGTGATGTACCCTGTGCGAGTCATTCCTCCTCATTCAGCCTCAGTTTCCATGACTGTGAAATTGGGTTTGTTGAGTCATTCATGGACCAATTTACCTTACTGAATCCCAATTGTACTATTATTTACTCACTGTATGTGTTTATATCACCTTATTTTTTTTTAAAGATTTTATTTTTATTTTATTTTATTTTATTTATTTGACAGAGAGAGAGAGACAGCCAGCGAGAGAGGGAACACAAGCAGGGGGAGTGGGAGAGGGAGAAGCAGGCTCATAGCGGAGGAGCCTGATGTGGGGCTCGATCCCACAATGCCGGGATCACGCCCTGAGCCGAAGGCAGACGCTTAACTGCTATGCCACCCAGGCGCCCGTATATCACCTTATTTTTTAAAACCTCATGTAATCTCTTTATAGCAGCTTTCCTGCGAGAGAATTCTTAATGTCCTGCGCTTCACCCTTTTATATTCAGTTCAGTGGTTTTTTAGGATATTCGCAGAGTTGTGCATCCAGCCCCACTACCTAATTCTAGAACATTGTCATCACCCAAAAAGAAACCCTGGACCCATCTGCAGTCACTTCTCAATCCCTCCTTCCCCAGCCCCTGACAGCCGCGGATCTGCTTTCCGTCTGTATGGATTAACCTATGCTGAACGTTTTCTGTAAATGAGTCACGCACAATGTGGCCTTTTGTGACTAGTGCCTTTCACTTAGAATGATTCTGAGGACCACCCTTGTGCTAGTATGTAGCTGTTCTTCGTTACTTTTTTTTTTTTTTTAAGATTTTGTTTACTTATTCGACAGAGATAGAGACAGCCAGCGAGAGAGGGAACACAAGCAGGGGGAGTGGGAGAGGAAGAAGCAGGCTCATAGTGGAAGAGCCTGATGTGGGGCTCGATCCCACAACGCCGGGATCACGCCCTGAGCCAAGGCAGACGCTTAACCGCTGTGCCACCCAGGCGCCCCTTTCGTTACTTTTTTTAAGTATTTCATTAACTTTTTTTCAAGTTTTTTTTTTTTTTTTTTTAGATTTATTTGTTTTTTTTATTTATTTGGGAGAGAGCCTGAGTCGGGGGCTTGATCTCAGGGCCCTGAGATCACAACCTGAGCTGCAACCAAGAGTCGGACGCTTAACTGAGTCTGAAATACCCAGGCCCCCTGGTATCTCATTACTTTTTTTTTAAATTTTTTTTTTAATTCCAGTATAGTTAACATACAGTATCATATCAGTTTCATTACTTGTACTTCATTACCTTGTAATGACTGAATAATATTCCATCGTATTCCATCGCATGGCTATACTCTACTTAACCACTTTTCAGCTGGTGGACGTTTGTGTTATTTCTACTTTTTGGCCATTGTGCATACTGCTGCTGCGAACATTCGTGTACAAGTCTGCATGTGCCCATATGTTTTCAGTTCTCCCCGGTATATCCCTGGGAGTGGAATTGCTGGATCGGATGGTAATTCTGTTTAACCTTTTGAAGAAGTGCCAGGTTCCCAGAGCAGCTGCCCCGTTTTACAGTCTCACCAGCAGCAGATGAGGGTACCGATCATCTTAACTAAATACAGTGTCCGACGCAGTCATAATCTTTGAAATCACTGGCTTTGACGTGCTTGTTTTAAATTACTTTCAGACACGCATTGAGTTAAATGCCTCATTAGCAGATTAAGGAGTGCCCTGCGGGCCACCAGGAGCATTGCTGGGACCGCCAGGAAACCAGAAAGCAAGCCCGTGGAGTGGAGTGCTTCGCCAAGGCGTGTGTGTGTTTGTGTCGCTTCTGTAACAGGGACATAGTTGCTACGCGCGCTCTACCGGGCCCTGTGCTGGATGGGGGGCACTGAGGAGTTCAGGGACTCTCCGTCCCCACCCCAGGACCTGGTGGTGCCTATTAGGAACATGTGCATAGGAGAAGAGAAGAGTGGGAGCTTCCCAGACCTTCCTACCCCAGGCCAGGGACAGAGGCCAGTCTGGGGCTCTCAGCGGTCCTGCCTGGGGCCCCACCCTGGCCGCCCATGCTCATTCTGCAGGCGACCTCCCCTGGTGGCCATGTGGGGTGGGCCATCTGAGCAGCCGCAGGGAGCCACTGCTTGTTTGAACAGATGCCACCACCCCCCTCACCCCTGCCCCCAGACCTGAGACCCACAGTTCTGAGTTACAGAGGCCCTGTTGGTGCCCCTCCGGATGACACGCAGACATCCCCTCCCTCCTCTTGGCATCGCCCCCGTGCCTGGGACCCCCACCTTTTCCCTCACGCTCTTTGCCTTCTATGAGGGTGAAGTTGCCTGGGGAGAGCCCAAGTCAGAACATGGCATTTTCACCGAAGAGCCAAGTTTCTTGGAGGTCAGCAGTTCCTCCTCATGTTCTTAAGCCTGTCGTTTGCTCCTTCTGGAACCGAACCCAGCATCCCTCTCTGCGTTCTGGGTTCCCATCGAGCAGCCTCGTCCTACCTGAGCAGCCGCTTTTTGGGAGGGCCATTGAGACGGGCCTCTGGCACCTGTTGCCAGCCCCTCCTGGCCTTTGTTCCTTTGTGCACACTTTCCCTTCCTTGTCCTTTTAAAACCAAGCATTCCTGGATAGCCTGGGGAAATGGAAACAGGGTTCAGGAGACTAGGCCGGGGTCTCTGGGCCTCAGTGTATCCTGCTGGGGAATGGGTGTGGACTGAGATAGAACTTGGATGTGGTGGCCCCTTGGGATTGGTAAGGCTGTCAAAACGTGTTATCAATGTGACTTTGTGAATCGATTTGTAGTAGGAGAGATGGGACAGCAGAGGCTGGTGGTAGTGATTTGAAGGCCTGGGTATGGCCCACATGGCTCTGATCTGCCCTGTGGCACTGCAGAAACATGTCTGGGTGTCAGCAGCCCCTGGCCTCCTGCCCGTGCCACCTGTTCCTGCCACCTGCAAGGCCCCTTCTCTCCACTCTGCAGCCACGCATTGACCCTGTCTGGGGCCACTCCGGAGAAGGTTCTGAGATGCCTGCGCCCCCCCATGGCCCTTCTCTGGTTTCTTCCACTCTGGGTTGTGGCATGAGGAGGATGCATGGGAATGATTCTTTGAGAACGGGCCCGTGAGGTAGGCCGAGCCCCAGCAGCAGCCCTGCCCACATGCCCTGGGGAGCCTCCAGGGCTGCCACCTGGGGAGGAGCTTCGTGTTATCCTGCGTGCTCAGATGGTAGGAGGAAAGTGCAGGGCAGCCAGCCTGTCTGCCAAGTGCATTCTTGCATCAACCAGACTTTTGACCGGGCTTCTGTGGCCAGAAATCAGGCTGGTGGCCAGAAAGTGGGCCTGGTGGCAGTGTGCACACTCAAGGGCTCACGCCTGCATCGGAATCCGGTTGTTCCGCTCAGCGGTTGTGCGTTTGTGTTCGTTGGCTGCCTTCCCGCTACGTTGGTTTTCTCGTCTGCAGAATAGAGGTGCAGATAGGACCTGCCTCCTGGATTGGACCAGAGGGCATGGGGGTCCAGTGCTTACCTTGTTGCAAGGCAAAAATGGGGCAGCTCAGGGTCAGACAGGCTGTTGGAATCTTGAGTGTGTCCCTTTGGGAGCCTCAGCTTCCCCATCTGTCCAAAGGCTGTAATTATAGCCGATACCAGCAGAGCTCACCGGGCGCGAGGCAGTGTTCTAGGCGCTCTATGTACATGAACTCATTTGACCCTCCCAGTGGCCATAGGAATTGGACAAGCCGAGGCACGGAGAGGTGAAGTCATTTGCACAAGGGCATCCTGCTAGGAAGTGGGAGAGACAGGATTTGAATCCAGAGTCTACACTCTTAATTACCATCTTACCCGTTCTCAATACCCTATCTTAATGCCCAGCACATAGAAAATACTCAGATACTCAGAAGTTGTTGGTTATTACTCTATTATATTGTTACATACTGTTATAAATTATTGTGTGTTATTAATGCATGTTTATCCCTTTCCCTGCCCGTTTGTCCACAGTCCATTCTGGATGACAGAACAAGCAGGGGTCTTGGCTTGTGAAGTCCGGATTCCTACCCCCCAACCCTGATTGCTCCACTCCCTCCCATTCCCCCACACTCTCCTGAGCAGTTGGGGCCGGGTAGGGGCTTGGAGGCAGCTGAGTCCCAGCTGGGCTTCCGAATCGCTGTGCGACATTGGGCAAGGTGCTTTCCCTCTCTGAGACTCAGTTTTCCTGCCTGAGAAATGGGCAGGTTGGACTGCAGCAAGCTGTCCCTGATGACTTTGACCCACAGGACGGTTTCTGTTTAGCTCCCATGGTGTTTTATTTTAAATTGAGCCAACATTCGATTATTTTTAGAGACTCATCCAGTTTCCCACTTCTTTTGGGAACTCAGGAGCTTGGGCCAAACTGGAGTGACCTGAAGCTCCCCCTTAAATGTCCTGGGCTCTCCTGGTCATTGTGGTGCCCAGAACACCATTCCCCACCATCACATGCATGAACTCTCTGGCCCCCAGGGCCCTCTGGCCCAGTACAGGTCTTCACGGCTCTGAGGATGCCATGGGCCTGCCTGGGTGGGTGTCACTTGAATACATAGTTCATTGCTTTAAACACAAAAATTTTTAACCCCGGGTTTCCACATTCTTCAAGAGTCCTTCCAGCTCTGCTTTTCTAGGACATTAGAGGTTGTCTGAGGCTTCCTGATAACCTGTTTTGCCACTAGAAGCGTCAAGGCTTTTAACACATCGGGAGCTTGTCCCCATTGCACACTCCCTGGGTGGGAAGCCCCTGTGTCTGGGCCCCAGGGTCCCACCTTACCTGGTTCAGGGCCCCACTTAACCCACAGTGAGATATTCAGGGCCAGCGGAGGTCCCTGTTCTGTGAGTCCTGGTGAGTATGTGCCTGTGTCCCAGCATATCTACACCACCTGCAAGGCTCTGGGGACACCATCCCATACCCTTTCTCTCTCCTCATAAGGGTCCAGGGGGGGCATTTGTTACTGACCACTCCATTTCCTGGAAACTAAGGCTCAGAGACAGTCGAGTCACTTTCCCCGAGGTCCCACAGGTCTGGTGGGACAGCAGTGCAAATTTGAACCCAGATGTGCCCAACTCCAGAGGCTGCCCACGGGAGTCATCCATCCGTCCCCTCACTGCATAGATGCCCGCTGAGGGACGCCCTCCACGGGCATCTGTAGTCACAGGGCTGTGGCCCCAGCACCTGGCACTGGGCCTGGGTCACCCTGGAGGACTCAGGAACTACCTGTGGCCCATGGACCTGTGGAAGGTTCTCAGCTAGATGCTGGGGTGCAGGATTTAAGAAGCCCACCAGGTCCCATTTTTCCTGGAGTTTACCCTCTAGTGGAGGCATCAGACAAGAAAAAAAAGTCAACCAATAAAAAAAAAAAAGAAAGAAAAGGAAAGAAAAGAAAAGAAAAGAAAAAAAAGTCAACCACATCTCTGACCTAGGTGCCTACCTAGAAAGTTGGCAAACTACAGGCCCCCGGGCCAAGTGTGGCCCACTGCTTGTTTTTGTAAATAAAGTTTTATTGGAATACAACCACACTCATTTATTTCCATTCTGTCGGTGGCTGCTTCTATGCCACAAGGGCAGAGTTTAGTGGTTCTGCCCAGAGCATGAGGTCCAACAGAATTGAAAATGTTTATTGCCGGGCCCTTTACAGAAAGTCTGGCAACCCCTGGATCTAATTATCTCTTGGGTCCCTTTAAGTTTCAATATTTTGTAAGGTGATAGTAAAATAATGATTGCCATTAATATTTGAGTGCCTGCTGGATGCTTAGCTCTTGGGGCTTCTGCCTGAAACTTTCTCACATAGCTCAGAGAAGGTTTTGTTTTGATTTCGACTGTCAGAGGGCATCAGGGGGCCTTCACTTCTTTATTTAGTCTGTTCTTGCATTTAGTCAACAAACGGGGCCATGCCGGGTCCTGCGAGGATGTGGGGACTGTCCAGTGGAGTAGACAGCAGGCTGGAGAGGTCATACAGGATGCTGAGTGCTTTGGGGGATACCGGTACTGGGATGCGAGGCAGTCAGGAAAGGCTTCCTGGAGATGGGGGGGGGCTGCAAATTGCGCCAGTTGGAGTTAGCTAGGTAGAGAAGGCAGGAAAGGTGTTCTAGGGGGAGGGAACCGCAGGTGCAAAGGTTCAGAGGAGTGTGACCCTGTGGCCCCGTAGGTCGCCTAGAATTCATGGCTCAGACTTCTGCATGTTCATAAAGCATGGGTGGGGATGGAGTGGGGTGTTAAAATTGGAGGTCGGCAGGAGTCACAACACAGGGTCCAGTGCCTCCCTGGAGGACCCGGGTTTCCCCCTGGAGAATGAGAGTTTTCCTCTCCAAGTCTCCCTCTGCCCTTTGTTGACTCCCAGGAGAGTCATCGATGGGTGCTATCTTTGCACTTCTCTCCGGGCTCCTGTTGTTTAACACAGAGCACCTGCCTGCCTGCTGGGCTCCCCCCTCCCCCCCTCCCCCTGGGCGCCCTGGGTGGCCGCCCCCAGCTAGGAGCCTTAAAGATCGCTTCCTTTGCATTTGTTTTTGCAATTTCTTTTTAATTAGAGCAGGTTTTTCATTTAAGCCCGTGGCTTCTAGTTTCCTTTGAAAATGTTCTAGCAATATTGAATTCATTGAACAAAAATATGAAACAGGTGAGAGTAATTGGGAAGGTGGCCTTCAGCAGGTGAGAATTTGGGTAGCCCCACGACGGCGCACGGCGGGGGCGGGGGGCGCGGCTCACAAGGGGCCAGGCTGGCAAGTGACCTTGCTCTCAGGTTCCGCTCCTCCCCGAAGCCCCAGGAGCCTTGATGGAGGTTTGGGGAAGGACACGGAGCTGAGGTTCCGGTTGGCTGTTCCAGCTCCCCCATCTCGCTCCTGCTCCCTGCGTCTGGCTGGGTCTCTATTTTTGTCTCTCCCCGTCTCCTTTCCTGTCCCTATCTCCCTCTGTTCAGGTCTCCCCAACTCTGTCTCCCCCATCGCTGTCTCTCTCTGTCTCTGGCTGGCTGGCTCTCCATCTGTCTGTCTTCTCCCTCCCCCACCGGCACTACTTCCCCCCCCCCAGCCCAGCTCTTCCTTTATCTCATTAGAAACTCTCTGTCCCACTTCCTTTGGCTGTGAGTGACAGCCTGCGCCCAGAACCTTCGGAACCGAACCCTCACAGAGCTCGGGGACTCCCCGACCACCCTCCCGGGGGCGTGGGAGTAGGTGGTGTGTGGATTCCCGCATTCCAGCTGGAGGCGGAGGCCCAGGGAGGTCTGGAGGCCAGGGGAGGCAGCACAGCGCTGCAGGGGTTCTGAGGCCGTCCCCCTTCAGCAGCCCTGCCCCTGGGGCCCCTAGTGCAGGGGCAGGCAGTGGCAGGGCTGGGGGCCCAGAGGGCAGGCCCCGGGGCTGTGGGGGAGGCAGTAGAACAGGAAGCCTGGGTTGGCAGCAAGGGGGCGGAGTGCAGCTTTGGGTTTAACATGGTTTGGGGGCTCAGCAGGGGACTGTCACCTGGGGGCAGAGATGTTGGTCCCTGCCTCTGGGGACTCCCCCTGAGTCCGCACACAGCAGGTGCGTGGTGCGTCGGATCATTGCCCTCACCCTTCCTTCTGTCTCAGTGGCGCTGGGCTCCCTGGGCAGGCTCCGCGCTGTGTCCACGGCTCCCTGGCACATACAGGTCCGCCGTGCACATTTGTTGGATAATCGGGGGGAGGATAGCAGTATTAGAAGTTGAGTCCAGCCTCTTCCTTTCACAGGAGACTCAGAGACTGAGGCTCAGAGAGTGGAGGTGATTTGCTCAGGTCATGAAGGCAGATTTGGAGTACCGAACAGATCTGGGCTCCTGGTGCAGTGCAGGGAGAGTGTTTAGCTGGTAGGGCCTCTGGTGGCCCTCTGTGGGTGTCCCGTGAACACCCCCTCCTGGGAGGTGGGGCACTGAGGTTTGAGGCTGGCTCCGCCTCACGCACCTGCTGGGGGAGTCTGGGCGAGTTCCTCCTCTGAGATCCTTGGGGCTCTCTACTTACCCTCCCGGGAATGAAGCACAAGGATCCTGAGAATAGCAGAAGGGGTTGGGTCGGTGGGGTCCGAGGTCACTGACCTCACTGTGCTTGCTCTCAGGCAGGGGCAGTGGCTGCCTTGGCCTTGGGAACCTCAGTCCTCTGGTTAGATGTTGCCTGCTCTGTCTCGGATCATGAGGATACCATGATATCACAGGATCTTCTGTGACTTAGCTGGGAAAACCCAAAAGGAGAAGACATGGCTCCCACCCTCTAAAGCCTTCACTAGCTTCCTATTGCCTACAATGGCCGCCACCCCCCTCTCCTGCCTCCCCCCCTCCCTTGAGCAGGCGTAGGGCAGTGCAGCACCTTTAGGCAAGCAGCAGTACCCCCTGGGAGGCTTGTTCAACACAGCTTGCTGCACCCCATGTCCAGAATCCCCCCATTCAGGCGGTCTGGAAGGGGCCCGAGAATTTGCATTTCTAATGGATTCCCAGGTGCTGCCAGTGCTGGTCTGGGAACCCACATTGGGAACCCCTGTGGTAGAGGTTAAGCATACTCTAAAAACCAGACGGTGTAGGGGCAAAACCCTGCCCCACTATGCACTTTCTGTGAGCTTTCAGGCAAGGACTTTAACTGCTCGGTGCCTCAGTTTCCTTGTCTATAAAATGGGATACTAACTGCACCGTTCTGATAGATCAGTTGCGAGGATCAACTGGACTAGGATGTGGAAAGCGCCTAGAACAGTGTCCGGGCACGAAGTAAGCAGTACGCACACATTTGCTATTATTACTGTTCTTGCTCTTGTTATTTTTATTACCATTAACATTCAGCCCCCACCATGCCCTTGACCCTGTGGTGCTTACAGTGAATCCTTTGCCGGTCCTGATGCCCAGTGCTCTCGGACACCTCTGGGCCTCCGTGCTCAAGCGCCTCCCTCCCCCGGGACCCCCTCCCCATCCTCCGCACCCATTCCCGTGCTGCACAGCCTTCTCAGATTCCTGCCTGAGCCGCCCTACTCCCTGCCCCACGCCAGCCACCATCCGCTGCCCCTTCCTCTGACCTCCTTGGTCACACAACTTATTCCTCCGATCCGGCTCTCTCCTTTCATTCTGCCCATCATCCTGGTACTTGAGCGTCTGTTTCCCGTGCCGATCCACAGAATTCTCCAGATCTGACTCCTCGGGGCTTCTGGTGGGTGGCAGGTTCCCAGTGGGGCTGGGGTGGTGGCAGGGAGTGGTGGGCACAGCCAGACGCGTGGTCAGGAGCCCACGTTCTGGAGGGTGAGCAGGCCCAGGCGCGTGCTCCTTCATTGAAAGGTGATTACTGAACTTACTGTCGCTTTTCCCAGCTCTGCTCTTTGGGGACTGGGGACAAAGAGCCCAGGTGAAGTGGGTCATGAGGACTCCAGGGAGCTGAATCTGCGTGCAGCCATTCAGTTCCCGGATCCCTGAATAAGATGTGCTGGTTCCAGAGCAAGCAGGTGCACACTTACCTATTTGTGTGGTGTCACTGAACCCTCACAGGGACGCGAGGCAGGCATCAAGAGGAGCCCTGATACGGTGGGAAGATGGGGCCTTCTGAGTCAGGCATGTGGGAGTCAGAATGCCCTCTGGCTGGTGCCTGGGTGGTGAGACCTTGGGCCAGTTACTTCCCCTCTCTGGGCCTCAGCTTCCTCCCCTGTAAAACGGAGGTCACAGTAGTGCCTGTCTCTTGGGTTGCCAGGAAGATGATAGATAAGGTTTTCTGGTGCCCGCTGCATGGAGGTGCTCAGTAATTCACAACAATAAGGATTATGTTGTTCGCCCATTTCTCAGATGAGGAAACAGGCTCAGAGAAGTTCAGGGACTGTCCCTGGTGATGTCCAGGCAAGTCTGCAGATAAAAACACTTTCCAGCAAGGTCCCTGGTGTCCTCGGGGCCCAAACCATTTTCCTGTAGGAAAAGGCTGTTCATTCACTCACTCCAAATCTGGAGTGCCCCCCACACCCCAGGAGACAGTGATCCGTGAGGGGCTGCTCCTTCATCCTCATGGCTTTGGATTCGTTAAGTGTTCTTGTTCTGAACAGCTCTTGAGGACTTTGAAACCCTGGCTCTTCTGCCTGCTTCGTGAACTGGTGAGGGAGGAAACTCTCCTGGTCCCAGGCTGTGTTTGTCCGAGACGGAGACAGGGGCAGGTTAATGCCTCGGTAAACTAGATGCCCAGGTAGGTACGGCCCCAGGACCAAGCCTGCAAATTGTGCTCCTACCCCCCCCCATGGCACGTCTGTCCACACTCCCATGCCCACCCACAGTATCACCAGGGATGAAAGCTGAATGCCGCTTGGATGAACCATAAAAAAAAAGGTGTAGGCCTTCTTATCTGGGGACATTACCTCCAGCAAATAGTTATTACTTGCTCGGTCTGTTCTTGGTCAGGCCTTTCCACCCTTTGGCCATAAGCCATTACAAAAACTCCACAACAAAGAAGTGGAAGGTAATGCAATCAAAAAAGCCATAAACTGCAACTGGGAGCAGGGGAAGGGGGAAGTTCGCCAAAGACCTTCTGAACAAAATATATGGGAACAACCTGACTCTTTTGTAAGCAAAAAAATACATGGGAACAACCTGACCTTTTTTTTAAGAGTTGGCTTCCCATGTAGAAAACTCATTTCCATGCCCTTGGGGCAGAAGCGAGTGGTTAGCTGGCTCCAGCCATCACCCTGAGTCCTCGTGTAAGACTTTGGAGATCAGTTTTGCTTAGTGTTATTGAAACATTAAAAAAAGAAAAATCATTCTGGGACCTGGGAGAAGACCACAGAGTGGTAAACATGCAAAGGTCAAAGGAGCCTATCGTGTATCTGTATTTATTGGTTCAGGTAAATGGAAAGTCCGGAGGCACATGGCCTTCAGGTATAGCTGGATCCAGGTGCTCTGGGATAACAGGATATGTCTCTTAGGTGGGCTTTCTTCGGTGGTGGCTTCGTTCTCAGGCACGCTCTCCCCAGTAACACTTCTGGGCATACAACCTCCGACCATTAGCAGTCTTGGCTGCAAGAGAGCTGTTTCTCTAGTAAGTCTGGCAAATCCTGGGATTGACTCCTCGTCACCCACCTGGGGTCTCATGCCCACCCGTGAACGTCTGTACTCTCTTATTGGCCAGCCCTCCGTCGCTGGTCCTGGGCATGGGATCAGCCCCATCCTGGTCACAAGGACTGATCCCAGAAGAGCAGAGAATGTATGCTTGGTGGGCAGTTTGACAGATATCCACGTCTGTGGTGGAGCAGAAATGAAAGGGAGAGGCAGGATTTCTACCCTGGAGGGAAAAGTGGAGGCAGGCATTGCCTTTCACTGAGCATTTACTCTGCTCCAATATGGTATTAAGGGCTTTATGTGTACTTACTTGCTGTTTGCCTTTTACAGAAAAGAAAATGAGTCAGAGAGGCTAAGTGACTTACTTAAGGTCACAAAGCTAATAGGGGAAAATTCAAACTCAGGTCCACCTTCCTGTGAAACCCATTCTTTCACCACTCCCTGATACCTGAGGACACTTACCAATCAACGAAGTGCGCTCGAAAAATAAAATAGGAATGCCTGGAGGTGTGCCAGGCTCTGTGTTAAGGGTGGGCATTCTCTTCACAAAAGAGAAAAAATTTAAAAATACTGCGGGTGCCCTCCGCCCATGAGCTGTCCACAGTCAAGTGTGGGAGGTGAAGGGGCAAATGGCAATTACTACAGAGAATCGTGGAGGATAGGCAGAGGGGACTGTGAGACATAGGGGGTGTTTAATCCAATCTGGGTGTTCATGGAGGGTTTCCTGGGAAAGGTGATGTTTGAGCTGAGGTAATAACAAACAAGCCAGAGATAAAGTTGGGGAGAGGGTATACAGATACCTGTTAGCTAGGACTCTTGATTGACAAAGACAGAAACCCAGCTCCCATGGAATTAACCAAGAAAGTACATTTATTGGCTCATGGAACTAAAAAGTTGAGGGGTAGGGATGGCTTCAGGCATGGCTGGATCCAGGAGCCCAACTAATATCAGGCAGTCATGTCTCCATCTGTTGGCTCCCTCTTCTTGGGTTGGCTTCTCAGGCAGGCTCCACAGGTGGTGACCAGAGATGTCCCTGTACCTCCAGCCCCACACCCTTACTTGTTTAGCCTCCCCAGAAGTTCCTGCTGAAGTCTCTAGCTGACTGTCATTGAGCTAGAATGAGTTACGTATCCAACCCTGAACTAACACTGTGGCCTGGGAACAGAACACTGTCATTGTCTGGGCCTAGGGCAGTGCCCATACCCGGAGTCTGAGGTAGACTGAGAAAGTGGTTAGAAAAATCAGGGATGTGTGGCATACCCCTATCGGGTTGATAGATGTTGCGTTTGACGTGCGTACTGTTGGTGAGTTGCCGGAGTGGAGGCAGGGGGAACAGGTGGGAGGGGGAGGTATTCACATTGTTCCTGTGAGGTGCTTTCTCTTTGCAGTTTTGATTTGCATTTCCCTGATGGTCAGGGATATGGAGCCGTCTTTCCATGTGCCTGTCGGCCATTTGTAAGATCTTCTTTGGAGAAATGTCTGTTAAAGTCCCTTGCCCATCTTTGAATCAGGTGGTTTGGTGTTTCGTTGTTAAGTTTCAGAAGTTCCTTATGTATTCTGGTTATTAATCCCTCATGAGATATGGGATTTGCAAATATTTTCTCCTATTCTGTGGGTTGTCTTCTTACTGTGGGATAGTGTCTTTTGATGCACAAAATGTTTTAATTTTCATGAAGTCAATTGGTCTGTTTTCTTTTTTTCTTGTTACCTGTGCCTTTGGTGCCACGGCCATGAAATGGTTGCATGGCTGCATCTTGAAGGTGAAGTCGGCAGGCTTTGCTGCTGGGTTGGACTGGGGTGGGAGTGAGACAGGAGAGTCTTGCTTTTGGCTGCCTTCAAGCCTTTGGGCCTGAGTATAGTACGCTGCCACCAAGTAAGGGTGGACTGTATTCAGGGGGAAAACCAGGAGATCAGCTTTGGGCGCGTTACGTTTGAGGTGCTACCTCCGCGCCCAAGTGGAAGTGACGAGGAGACGGTGTTGCTGGAGTCTGGTGTTGAGGAGGGAGTTTTGGGCTGGAGGTGTTAATGCAGTAGGAATCGCCTGCTACCTTGGCCAGCATGTTCAGGTTTGGTCCAGTGTCAAGAAGGAAAGAGCCTGAAAACATTCTCCGAGGGGGCCAGAGAGAGAGGAAGACAAGCAGACATGACCTCCTTGGCCTCTCATCAAAATCGCCCCAGCCTGGCTGCTCCTTTATTGAGTACGGGTTTGGGGCAGGGGTGTGTGCCAGGAACGGGGCTGTGGGTGGCACAACTGGAGGCCTCGGCTCTGTTGACCTTTCTGTTGCCAGTGCCTGGCACCAAGCCTGGCCCCGGGAGAGCGCCTGCCAATGGGTATTGGTGAAGGGAATGAATGGAGTCGTGTGTGGGGAGGTGCGGGCGTGGGAGGGTGCCCGGCCAGCGCCACCGTTCCTCAGCATCGGGCAGAGTGCGGCTCTTAAGACTATTTTTGTTGAAGTCTATCATACGTGCAGAAAGGTGCCTGCATCATAAGCGGACAGCTCGATGAATTTTCAAAAGGTGTGATGGCACCAGATCAAGAAAAAAGCACACGCCTTGCACCCCCTCCAACAAGATGCCTGGTCCCCCCGCTCCAGGCAGGCATCCCAAAGGGTAGCCACTCTCCTTAAATCTCTTATTAGAAGTTAATTTTGCCTGTCTTTGTACTTCATAGACGTATAAAGTACTTTTTTTTTTTAAAGATTTTATTTATTTATCTGACAGAGATAGAGA
Organism: Ailuropoda melanoleuca; assembly: GCF_002007445.2. Lineage (NCBI taxonomy): Eukaryota > Metazoa > Chordata > Mammalia > Carnivora > Ursidae > Ailuropoda > Ailuropoda melanoleuca. The sequence continues at coordinate 22,647,726 of NC_048229.1, forward strand.
CAGCCAGCGAGAGAGGGAACACAAGCAGGGGGAGTGGGAGAGGAAGAAGCAGGCTCCCAGCGGAGGAGCCCGATGTGGGGCTCGATCCCAGGACTCCGGGATCATGCCCTGAGCCGAAGGCAGACGCTTAACGACTGAGCCACCCAGGCGCCCCTGTGGTGTAAATTACTGACTTGTTCTTTTGCCTGGCCGTTCTGTATCTATGTTTATTTATTTATTTATTTATTTGTATTTATGTATTTATTCTCGTTCATGGGCATTTGGGTAGTTTCTAGTTGGGGGCTTTTGCAAATAGTGCTGCTGGGAACATCTTGGCAATATGGGCTTTGGTGAACAGTGAGATGCATTTCTTCTTCTTCTTTTTTTATGATTTGTTTATTTATTAGAGAGAGAGAGCACAGGAGGGAGTGCACGTGCACAGTGGGGGGCCAGCAGGAGAGGGAGAGAGGATCGTGAGCACGGATGAGCGCTGAGCCCGAGGCAGGACTTGATCTCACAGCCCTGAGATGATGACCTGAGCTGAAGTCAAGAGTCAGATGCTTAACTGACTGATCCACCCAGGTGTCGCAGTTACATGGGTATCTGATGGATGTGTACTTAGCCACAGCGTGGCTCAGTCATAGAAAAGGTGCTCTGTTATGCCTTCTTCCCAAAGGGAATTGCCAGGTTCCCCTGTCACCTGAACATGAAAGTTCTGGTTGCGACACATCCGTGCTAACACCTGGTGTTATCTTTTTTTTTTTTTTTTTTAAAGCTATTCACACGTACTGCGGTCTTATATTAGACTTTTAATTTGCATTTATTTCCCTGGTGAATGACAGTGAGTGCTCTTTCCTATGCTTATTGACCATTGAGGTGGTCTCTTGTTTGAAGCGTGTCTCTGCAGACTTGCCCATTTTTCTCTTCGGTTGCCTATTCTTATTAATTTCAAAGAGCTCTTTACATATCCTGGTTACAAATACCTTGTGCTATTTATGTATTGAAACTGTCTTCTTGCATTTGTAAATTCTTTCCATCGGTAAGAGGAAGACCTGGGCATTTTGAGCCTCGAAGTCATTGATTTGAGGACAGGGCAAGCCCTTCACCTGTGTAAGCCTCAGTTTCCCTCTCTAAACCCTGCCTAGTATTTATATTTAGCCCAGTGCTTGCTGTGTAGATGGGGCTGTGACTGTTATTAGCACCTTTGCTGGGATCAAAGAACCTTGAACCAAAACAGGCAAAACTCACCCTGTGGGGGCTTTTTCAACCTAAGTCATTCCTGTTTCTCAGGTCAGTTCTATAAATATCTTTTAAGCACCAACTATATACCATTCTCCAGGTTAGGCATTGAAAGTACAGCACTGAACAAGACCCAGTTCCTACCCTTGGAGGTGGTTGCTCTGGGGGCGAGTGCCGGGAGCTGATAAGAATAGAGCATCACGGAAGGCTTCCTGGAGGGGGTGAGCGTCATGGGGTTGAGCATAGTTGAGTATGCCTCTTGTGTTCAGACACACGCTTGGGTGCCTTCTGTGTGCCAGGCCATGGTTCTCAACCAGAGGCAATTGCGCCCCCAGGGAACACTGGTGATGCCTGAAGATATTTTTGGTTGTTGCAGCTTGCGGGGGGAGGGGGGGCGGGCTGCTACTGTCATCTAATGATTGGAGGCCAGGGATGCAGCCCGCATATCAGTAGCTCTGTGGTTGGGAAGCCTGGAGATGGACAGTTGTAATACCGTGCGACGTCACAGTAAGGAGGGGTGAGCAGAGGGACTGGGAATGTCACCCCAGCCAGAGGATGTCAGAGAAGCTGTCACAGGAGGGGGAACCTGGAGCTGAATTTTGAAGGGTTGAGTGGGAACTGGCAGGAAGCGGGAGGTGCCAGGGAAGGGCACTGGTGAATCATGGAGATGCAGATGGGAGCTGAGCTCCCCGTGCTTGGGGCTTTCACCCCCAAGGACAGGCCTGGAAATGGTGCGGGAGAGGACCGTGGGGACCGATCACAGTCAAGGACTTAATCAGCCTGTGTGTCCGTCCTCCTCCCCTTCTCCCCTCCCCCACGGAGCTGTAAGCCACATGGGCTGCTGAGCCCTTGCAATGTGGCTAATGTGGCCGAGGAACTGGATTTTTTATTTCAATTTAACTTAAATTTAGATCTCAAAACAGACACTCGATTCCGTTCTTGGGAAACTTTTAAGCATGTGTGGAACTATTCTGGGATGCGAATGTACTTTTTCAACTGTAAATTTTATGAACTCTAAATACAGATCAGATATGCCTACTGAAAAGTGGAAGGTACATTCCAGATTTCAGAGACCTAGTACTAAGGGGGAAACGTCTCATTAATCTTAATTTTTATATTGATTTTAAAGGATATTTATATTCTATGTTGATTTTATTTAAATTTTCATATTGATTAACAGTAATATTTTGGATAGGTTGGGTGATACAAAATCTAGAGTCAAATTTCATTTCACCATTTTCTTTTTCATGTGGCTTTTTTTTTTTTTAGTGTGGCTTCTGGAAAATTGAATTCCATGTGCGGCTCACCCTGGACGTCACCTGGACGTCGCCGTTATGAACCCTGGGGAAGGGCTGGAATGTCGGGCTGAGGCTTAGGGCTCGTGGAAGGGTTTAGGCAGGGCAGTGACATGATCGGGTTTCTATGGTAGTTACACCCTCTGGCCACCGTGGTGAGAGACGATTCCAGAGGATGGGATGAGTCCAGCCATGGGCAGACTGCATAGCATAAAAGACTTGAGCTGTGGCCACAGAGAGAAGCCCTGATGCCCCAAACAGATAGTCCACAGGCAGGTGACCAGGCTGGCCCCAGAGGGAGGAGGAGCCTTTGGGGAGGGGGCGGGCACATCCCAGGACAGACTGGTCCTTCAAAGATGACTCATAGCTAAGAGACCACAGGAGTAATGTTGGCCGCTGCAGGTCAGCCTTCTGCTAGTCTCCACTCCAGACACCTGCCAGCCCCAGTCCTCCCCTGCCGCCCGACTGCAGCCTGCACCCCACCCAGGTTTGATACGCCACTTCCTGCTTCCCTGCCCTGCTCTCCACTGCTTAGCAGGCTGTGTGACCTTGAATAGGTGGCTGTCCCTCTCTGGGGGCAGCCAGCTTTGCATGGCTTCACCCCTGTCGCACCTAGGGCATAGGAGAGATCTGTGATGCCCACGGATGATAGGTCTTCCTGGGTTGGGTCTTTGGAGGGGTGACAGTGTGGAGCCCTACGGGAGGGTGGGCATGGCACTGTCCTGTTCGCTTGGTGGCTTCCCATCTTCCATCTTTGGATTATGTCCCCGCTGCACCGCTTTGGAAGCTGAGGCTCAGAGAGGTGAAGGGGCTCGCCTAAGTCCACACAGCTCAACAGGGGCAGGATTCAGATGGGGAATGCAGACCTTGTCAGTGCCAGTATACCACTCCCACGGCCATGTCTCTGTGTGATCAAGGCTAGGGTGCTGGGCTCCGTGTCTTCATCTGTCAGGTGGGGCGGACAGCTGTGCTGACCACAGCCGGTGGCTGCGAGGAGGGCGTAGTTGAGGGAAGCAGCACAGCGCCCTCTCCAGACAGGAGACAGGCACCAGATAGCGCTACATTCCGTTCCTCCCAGCAGTTCTGCATGGAGTGATGTGAGCCCACTTTCGGGGGAGGAACCTGGGGCCAAGACGTGCACCTAGTCTGTTGAAGCTGGGGCCCCAACCAGCACCATGGCTGTGGCTCTGGGGCCCTTTCGCTCCCCTGTATGGGCCCTGTCCTCGCCCCAGGACCCCAACATTACCCCTTGTGCTTGATGAGGGCGGGCCTGCCCTGTCCCCCAGCCTGGCCCTCCGTCCCAGGTGACTGGACATGAACGGGCACAGGGCAGCCTCCCCCGGGGGCGCTCATGGATGCCCAGCCCATGGAGCCTGTTCCCTCCTTCGGCAACTTTCCTTGCCCTGGTAGGTAAGCTGTAACCTTTCCGCCTTCCTGCTTTGAGCTGCGCGTCGACAGACAGAGTGGACGGGCAGGAAGCTGGCAGGGAACGTGCCCGGGGCATGGCCAAATTCTAAAAGCTAGGGCTGGGAGAGGCCTTACAGGTGACCGACCCTGGGCTCTGGTTGTCTGGACACCTCATTCAGCCTCATAGCTGGAAAAGGGGAGGAGCCGCCAGCCTGCCGAAAACAGCAGCGTCTGACATACGCAGTTGGTACAGAAGGGGGGGACCTTGCAGACTGCTGGCTGGAGGCTCTTCGGGGGGCGCTTTGGCAGGTTTGGCTGAGATCTGAAGATGCCTGGCCCCCAGCCAGCCGACCCCTTTTTACTTAGCTCCCTAGATCTGTGCTGCTCAAGTTTTAAGGTGCATGGGAATCCCTGTGGTCTGTTAAAACCCAGATTCGATGTGGAACCTCCAGGAGGGACTAGCAGGCTTCCAGGGAGCCCTAGGGGGCCTCTAACATGGGCACGAGGAAGCCTGATCCTGTGTGATGGGGCGGGTTGCAGCAAAGATGAAAACAGCCTAAATGTCCCGCGGGGAGGCTTTGGCCCCGAATGGTGGGCCATCCCTGTGCAGGTGATGCTCTGGAGCAGTTCAAAGGAGGGAGGACGATGCGATCTGATCTGATCCAATCCATACGATACATACATATGTGTCTTGTCTTCTGTGGGGGTGAGCGCCCTCTGAGCGCGGGGGCTTTGCCTGTGTCATTGGCTGATGCGACCCGTGCTAGACTGTGTCTGGCTGGGCTGCAGGGCACACACAGTAGGTGCTCAAGCAGTGTTTCCTGGATGGCAGAACCGAGAGGCTGCTGTGGAAATACCTCCATGACCTAGCGTGGCGTGAACCACGCAAGTTTCGGAAGGGCACATGGGGCCCGGGGCTTCTCAGCCTGCGGCCAGATGCTTGTTTGTGGTGGGGGCTGACCTGGATGTCATAGGATCCTTGGCAGCGTCCCTTGCCTCTACCCGTGAGATGACCCCTACTGTGACGACGAAAACTGTCCCCAGACATTGCCGATTGTCCCCTCAGGGGCAAAATCGGTCCATGGTGGGATATGACGGCATGCAGATGGAAGGAGCGGAAGACAGGTGTTTGGGAGGGTGGGAGACAGGCTCGGTGTGATGTCCATTCAGATACGGAGTTCGACTGGAACCTCCTGGAAAGAAGGGCAGGCGGCCCCTCCCCAAACCCATCAGCAGTGGTTACCTCTTAGAAAAAAAAAGGGGACAAGGACAGCATTGGAGATTTTGTTCCCACAAGACAAGCTTTCTCTTTTTTTTTTTTAATACCTGTGACTTGATTATTTTTTTTAAAGATTTTATTTATTTATTTGACAGAGATAGAGACAGCCAGCGAGAGAGGGAACACAAGCAGGGGGAGTGGGAGAGGAAGAAGCAGACTCGCAGCAGAGGAGCCTGATGTGGGGCTCGATCCCATAACGCAAGGATCACGCCCTGAGCCGAAGGCAGACGCTTAACCGCTGTGCCACCCAGGTGCCCCGTGACTTGAATACTTAAGTAAATTTTAGAACTAGAAAGGATACAAGGACTTCTTCTAGAGTTGTGAGGGGTTTAAATAAAGGGCGCACCTGCAGCGTCCACCCAGCACAGTGCCTGGCACGCCCTGGGAGTGCAGCCAGAGGAAACCATGTTGCTTTATTTTGTTGCTTTATTTTGCTGCACGCATTCTTCCTGGGAGCCCTAAGCATATGGAAACATTTTGGGTGACCCCATTTGCATGTGGACAAATTATCTCCGAGAGAGGGGGGACTTTCCCAAGGTCACACAAGAAAGTAGAAGGGAAGCAGTCTGTTTTTCCTCTGTTGCACCGGGGCCCCTGCCAGGTGTTTGGACCTCCCGGTCATCCCACCTGTGGACTGAGGCCATCTGGGCTGTGTCAGGTCCCCCAGCTTGGGGATCACTTGATGTTCACATGCCCAGCTGGCACCCAGGAAGCCAGCAAAACTGGAAGTGGCAGGGGTGTGGCTTGTGGGGGGAGCTGTGCTGTTTTTGCCCCGCAGTGCTAGGGGGATGGCCTAGGATGTGGAGCCTGTGAAAGAGGACCTTGGCAGAGAAGGCGCCTGTAGATGGGCACTGGCTGCCAGCCTTGTGCAGCTTCAGAGGCCTGTTGCACCTCTCTCGCTCAAATACCTGCCATGGCTCCCTAGTACCCACGTCTGAATTTCCCTCCTGTGCCTGCTGGGTTTTTATTCCATGCCCTTCAAAGGATTCTCCACGACATAACTTGATTCCAAATACTAGTAATAGTGATAACTATAGTAATAGGACCCAGAGCACCGACTGTTTTCAACAACAGTACGAAGTGCTTTCCATGCATTATTTTATTTAATCCATACAGAAACCATCTGGCACTGCTGCAGGTCTGATTCTTGTTTTACGTAGGAGGAGATGGATGCCCACGGTAGTTGAGTGTCTTGCCCAAGGTCACGTAGCTCGTGGCCCTGCCAGGACCTTACTGACTCCAGAGCCAGACTTTTAATCAGGAGGCCAGCCTACCTAATCTCGTTAGGAGAATGAGCCAGCGCGATGCCAGCAGAGAGGAGGCTCGGTGTCTGGAAAGGCGGGCCCAGGCCCGGCCTGCTCCATGACCTTGACCAGACTCTGCTCTCTGGGCTTGCCCTCGGCTTTCTCGAAGGGCTGGCTCTGTATTCCAGGGCTGAAGGTCTCCAGGTTATGCAGCAAGCCTAGAAATCACCCTGATTTCATTTTTCACTTCTTTTCTTCTGTATCACACCATGGATACATAGCCCCTGTGGGAGAGTTAGAAAATTCAGGGGGAGGAAAAGGAGACATGAATGAAGTCCCGGTTAGCATTTTGGGGTGTATCTTTCTGGAGTATTTTTCCAACTTAAATATTTACCTGCGTGGGATCAGCCAGCCTCTCTGTCACCTAACTTACCTCAGATGTCTTGCAGGGTAATGAATTTTTTTTTTTTTAAGATATTACTTATTTATTTGAGAGAGAGAGAGAAAGGGGGAGGGAGCAGAGGGAGAGGGAGAAGCAAACTCCGTGCTGAGTGCAGAGCCCGATGTGGGGCTCAATCCCACGACCCCAGGACCATGACCCGAGCCGAAATCAAGAGTCGGACACTCCACGACTGAGCCACTCAGGCGCCCCCAGGGTAATGAATTTTTATAGGGTCACATCCAGGTCTGTTGTGGTTATACTGTGGAATGTTTAATGAGAATACCTAATTAGAGATGATGATAATTTAATAGCTCACGTTTACTGGAATCCTCCTGCCGGGTCCTGCCCTGAGCGCAGCAGTCATCCCAGCAACCCTCTGAGGCAGGCCGCTCAGCCCATTCAACAGATGAGGACACCGAGGCTGTTGCCGTNGGAGAAGCAAACTCCGTGCTGAGTGCAGAGCCCGATGTGGGGCTCAATCCCACGACCCCAGGACCATGACCCGAGCCGAAATCAAGAGTCGGACACTCCACGACTGAGCCACTCAGGCGCCCCCAGGGTAATGAATTTTTATAGGGTCACATCCAGGTCTGTTGTGGTTATACTGTGGAATGTTTAATGAGAATACCTAATTAGAGATGATGATAATTTAATAGCTCACGTTTACTGGAATCCTCCTGCCAGGTCCTGCCCTGAGCACAGCTGTCATCCCAGCAACCCTCTGAGGCAGGCCGCTCAGCCCATTCAACAGATGAGGACACCGAGGCTGTTGCCGTGAACTGGCCCCGGGCCTCATGGCCCATCCTTAGCAGAGCTGAACGTAGACTAGGTCCCTCCTGAGCTGTCCACCTGTGCCCTTAACCACTGTTGGGCCACCCCGCCCCTCGCCTCATTTCCGTGTTCTCTTTGAGGCGGACACGTGAGCTGGGTGCTGGCCAAGAAAGGAAGGAAGACCAATTAGGAGACGCCATGGTGGTCTGCGGTGGCCTGATCTGCAGCCCTGGGGAGTGTTCCTGCTCGGAACAGCCCCACCCCCGGGGCTGGAGAGCCACTTGGCCGTGGGAATTTGCCAGAGCGATGTGGGGTGCAATCCAGACTTGCTCAACTGGACAGATTTCTCAGGACCTCTCCCTGGAGTCTGTCCGTGGCTTCCAGTCCTTAACGAGTTCCTGGGATGCCCGCTACCAGGCCACCTGCTGTGGTCACCCTGAGCAGTGGAGCCCACACACGAGCCTGGAAAGTGATTTCCATCTTAAGGTTCAGAGAGGTTTAGCGCCTCGTCTGAGGTCGCCTTCACAGCTCTTGTCATCGAGAGCTGGAAGCGTGGGGGCATCCTGGGTCACACGTCCTGGGGCCCAGCATGAGTCAGGGCATGGATAAAACACTGGGGAGGTATTCTCTTATTTCCTCTCTGCCGCCCCAGGTGGTGGGCACTGCCTGTTCTCATTCTACAGATAAGGAAGCTGACCTCTTATGTCCTTTTAAAAATGCTAACCCTGAGCTGCTTGTTCAAGTGGAATCTTCCGTGAAGCACCCCTTGAGGTGTCGCATCAAAGAAGGTTCTAGCCATTGAAGTTGGGTATGGGGCAGGGAAGGGAGACTCAGAGTTCAGCCACCCCCTCGAGTCAGTGGTGGGGAAACTGAGTCCTGGAGAGAGAAGAGGCATATCCTGGTGGCATGGCACTTGGGCAGAGCATGTAGGATTAGAAACCCCTTCCCCTTGTCCTGGGTCAGGGAATGTCACTCTCTGCTCAGCTTTCCAGGCTGCCGGGGCCTGAAGGCCACAGACTCGGTGTCTGAACTTTATGTGCAGGACGCGTGGTTTGGGTAAAGACAAGCCTGCCCTCTGCTCTTTCTCATGGTGAAGCCTCCATCTCCGTGAATCCTCACGGCAGCCTTGCTCATAAGAATTGTTGGACCCATTTTACAGATGAGGAAGCTGAGGCCCAGAGGCAGGTGCACACCCAGGCTGGCTGAGTGCCCCTCTGGGGCTGTGTGCACCGCTGGTGACTGACACACACCACTCCTTCTGTTTCCCCACACGGCTGGGTTGTATGTCTGGGGCCAAGGTCACCCCAACTCTGGTCCCTGGTGTCCTCCACTCGCTTGGGACTTGAGTTCCTATCCAAGGTCACGTGCTGGTGTGTGTTGCCAGCATGGGTGGAGGTCATGTTTCTTCCTAATAGTCGTCTTGCCTCCTGCTTTTATTTTTTATGTAAAATCAAAACACCCAGCCACACTCTGGGCTATGCCCTCAAGCTTTTTCCGGTGTAGACCTCTGCTGCTCTTGTGCTGGACGGTGGCGAGAGGCAATGGGCAGGAACGGGAGCCTAGCCACCCCCGCCCCCAGGAGAAGTCCAGCTCTCTGGCTCCTGGAGGCACCCTCTTTGGATGGCCTCTGAGAGGCCCGGGAGTTTGGAGGAGGATTTGATTGACTCCCATTTAACATTTCCTCAGGTGTCCGTGTAGGTGACAGATCCAGGCAGTAGGGCCTTGGTCACCGATAGAAACCACATATATCTTTAAATTGCTTGCCAGTGGCTACAGATATCTCTTCTCGGAACGCACCTTACGTTTGTCGTAGGGCCTGCCTCTAGATCGCATTTATTGTTTTAATAAATGAGAATGTAGGTTTATCAGAGCCGGCTTTATCAGAGCCGTTTTTGGTAATGCTGTCCTTAGCCAGCTTTCACTATAATTGGTGTCCTTTTGATCCTCTGTATTTTATTCGATTTAAAAACACTCTCGGGGCGCCAGGGTGGCTCAGTCAGTTAAGTCGCCGACTCTTGATTTTGGCTCAGGTCATGATCTCAGGGTTGTGGGATCGAGCCCTGTGTCGGGCTCCATGCTGGGCGTGGAGCCTGTAAGATTCTCTCTCCTCTGCCCCTCCCCTGCACCCCCCCCATTGCTTATGCATGCTTTCTGTCTCTTAAAAAAACAAAAAACAAAAAACCACACCCTTCTCAGAAGGGGCCCATCATTGTCACCAGACAGCTGAAGGGCTCCGTGGCACAAAAGGGTCAAAGGACCAGCTAGACATGGGTCTGCATCCTGTGTGAGGACCTGGCCTGGGCGGGCACCTCGAATGCCAGTTCCAGTGCCCTAAGCAGCATTTCCTCGAGCGGTGGGGTAGGGGGAGCAGCACTCAGTGAAAGGCAGATCCCCCGGGCCTCATCACATAACTTCTGAACCAAAATGTTTGGGCGCGGGACCGAGGGATCTGTGGCACGGGGGTTTGAGAACCAAAGGAAAGGGGAGAAATCAGTGGTTACGGTCATAGAGCCTGTTCTGAGTGCTGTCAGGTCATTTATTTAATCCTTACAGCTCCGTTAGTATCCCCATTTCACAGGTGAGGAAACTGAGGCACAGAGAAGTTAGGGACTACGTCCCCCTAGCCTCCTACCCCGGCAAAGACTGCATTGCTAATCATCAGCAGAAGCAGGACTCCTACTCCAGTGCTCATTTCCCCCACCTGCAGCAGCTTCTTGGCAGAGGAATGGAGACAGGGTCCCCTGTGGGCCTGCAGGCATGTGGGTATGGGTGTGTGTGCGCGCACGCGCATGTGGGTGCATACACGTGTGCGGCCGGTGTAGGAAGCCCTGGCCCCACAGGGTCACCCTGGCCTTCTCCTGTTTGCATCGTTCACCAGGCAGGGGCCCCATGTGCTCCCAGGCAGGAAGCCGGGGGGGTCCAGCATGGGGGCAGGGCTGGGAGCCAGGGGTCAGGTGTCTGAGCGGCCATGTGACAAATAGCTTCCCCATCTGTGTGCTGGGTGGAGTCCGGTTTCGGGGAAGTAATGAAGAGCTCCGGTTCTCGCATCAGACAGACCTGGGTTCCAGTTCAGGCTCAGTTACCCTCCGTGTGACCTTAAGCTAGGCACCTCTCCTCTTATACCGTCTACCTCCAGGGAGGTGGTTAGAGGCAAAACGTCCGTAGAAGCACCAGGCACACACGAATTTCTCTCCCTAAGTCTTTACTTGGCAACAGAACCAGATGCCAGATGATTCTTGTGCTGCTGCTGCTTTTTTTTTTTTTTTTAAATGAACTGTTTGTTTTCCCAAGTTGTACATTTTTCGCTCACCCACCAAAGGCTGGCCACCTGAGGCCTCCCACTGACCCTTCTGGGGTGGAGCCCAGAACCAGAATATACACCAGCTCCCACTGGGGCTAATCGCATACGCATTTCCTGGGCTTGCCTGAGCCCTGCTGGGGGCATGTGCTGCCCCAGTGGGTGTTCGCAGCATACGGACCAGGGGGTCGGCCAGCGGTGGCCCGCGGGGCAAACCTAGCTCACTGCCTGATTTTGTAAATTGCAGCACGGCCACGTGCCTTCCTTGGTGTGTCGCGTAGAGCAGCTTTCCTGAGTGGAGGAGCTGCCTCACGGACCGTGTGACCCACGTGGCCAAGATCATTGGCTCTCTGGCCCCTGACAGAGGAGATTTGTTGATCCCGCCTCGCCAGGCCACTTGTTTCTTCCTACGCGAGTCCCTTCGTTCTTCGTCCGGTTGCTGTGAGGACAGTGCTCACAATATTAAATGCTGACGTTTTTGCGTGTTGACTCCATGCCGGGCTTGGTGGAAGGTATGTAGTTCCTCGAGATTCTCTTTGGTCTGGGTGTGATTCCCATTTGTCAGGTAGGAACACTGAGGCTCGGAGAGCCACACCAGAGTGGGGGAGCCGGGATGTGAGCCCTGGGCCATCATCACTCACTATCCGCAACTTGTACCTAACAGGGGGCTGCTGGGCCTCCTAGGGGGAGCCTGGACAGCACATGGGGGCCCTGCTTTGGTTATTTTTGGTAAAAAATATGAAGATTTGGGTCTTCGTCCTGGTTCCCTTGCTTATCAGCTGTGTGGCCTTGGGCAGGTGACCGCACCTCTCTGAGCCCCAGAAATAAGTGGTAATAAGGGAGGGTCAAAGGAGGTCATGGGGTGGCGGGGGAGTGAGGACAAAATTCAGTGATCTGTGTAAAACCCTTAGCTTAGTACCTTAGCATATAGTAAGAGCTCAATCAGGGCGCCTGCGTGGCTCAGTCCGTTAAGCGTCTGCCTTTGGCTCAGGTCATGATCCCAGGGTCCTGGGATTGAGCCCCGCCATCGGGCACCCTGCTCAGCCCTCTCCCTCTGCCCGCCCTTTACCCCTGCTTGTGTGCACTCACGGGCTCTCTCTCTCAAATAAATAAATAAAATCTTTTAAAAAAATTAAAACAGTAAGTGCTCAGTAAGTAAGAGCTAATACGTCTGATGCAGCGTGCCAGCCCACCTTCCCTTCTTCCCTTTTTAAGCACTGAGAATGCTTTTATGCCCAAGAGTTATTCTTTGACCTCTTCCTCTTGCCCCGTTAGAATCTGGCTGGTTTCCCTCCAGAGTGGGGCAGAGGTCTCTGCTCCCTAGAGGCCTGACCCCAGAGAGCGCCCCTCTCCTGTCTCCCCAGCTCTGGGGTCGGGGTGGTGAGGTCAGGGGGATGGGCAGTAGCCATGGCAATGGAATGTTTGGGAGCTGGCGCCCACAGGGAGAGTTTGCAGGGCCGATGGCTGAGCCCGCACACAGGGGCACCGGGCCCCCCTCCGAGACCACTCTGTAAGTGCAGCCACCTGCCTGCTTCGCTGGCGTCCTGTGCTTGAGCCCCCCTCCCCGGTCCAGGAGACCTCTGAACCTGGAGAAATCACGCTGAGTTAGAAAGGCCACAGGAGCTTGAACCCAGATCGGTGTGGTCTCATGTAAATGTCACCCCCTCCTGCGGCACCTTTTGGCAAGTCTCCCCGCCCCACTGCGGGCATTTCCTTCCGAGCCTTTGTCACAGGCGTCATTATCCCACATGCTGCCTTCTTGCCGTCCTCCAGGATGTCAGCTCCACGAGAGCAGGAGCCTTGGCTGCCCTCGAGGTGTCCCAGCATCCCGATCTGTGCCTGGCACACAGTAGGTGTGAACATTGGTGGAATGAATGAATGTGGGTTTAAAAGGATCTCGAGCACTCAACAGCCCTCTCCCTGTCCCTCCCTTCTAGTGGTCATTCAGGGAAAACCATGGGCCAGTGCAGAGAGAGAGCAGAGTCCCCCCGGGCCCCCCCGGCTGCCCCCATTTTATGAGTCACGTGATGTGACGCCCAGGACAGCATCTTGGGGACATAGCCAGCCAGCTGGGAAAGTGACTCGTCTTCCAGCTAGATGAGTGGCTTCTGCAAACCACTTTAGCTCTCGGCCTTTCAAACTCCTCATCCATCAAGTGGAGATAAAAGGCCTCACCTTAAGAGGTTCGGTCCAGCGTGAAATGAGAAAAGGGAAGGGCAACGGGTAAACAGCACTTGCTGTTTGCCAGGCGCTGGTCCAGCATTTTCTAACTTATTTACACCTCCCAGCACCCCGAGGCGGTGACTTCCTCCTTGGCACTGACCACACTACAAATACCCTATCAGGTATTGCTGTCCTTCCCATTTTACAGATGCAGGACCTGAGGTTCAGAGAGGCTCAGTGACTTGCCTAAGGTCACACCCCCAGTAGCTGGGGGAGCCGAGATCGGAGCCAGCCCAAGCAGCCTGCCCCCCTCCCAATGTGCGGCATAGAACTCAAAAAATACTAGTCATTCTGTTATTTTATTCTAGAAAAAGGCAAGTTGACAACATTCTGAAGTATGTCTCGAGGAGAAACATGTTATCACCAAACACCACTCCTGATGGCCTTTTCGAGTCCTCGCATTTCCTCCTTGTCTTTTTTTCTTTCTGTGGTTTCTGTTTGCTGTTTGATTCGGCTGATGTGGCGGTTATGCTTTAGGGGCGTAATTATACACACCCTGCCCCCACGAGGGCCTGTATCATCCATAAACTGGAGAACGGGGGTCAGGGGTGCTCCCCCCTCCCCACACGGGGCTCTTGTGAGGATGAAATGCGGGCTGGTGTCAAGTACACAGTGGTGCTTAATCAGTGCTGCCCTTCCTCTTACAAGAAAAAGGGGGCTCAGTGACCCCCCCACACCCATACATCTCATTTGTCTTCCGAATCAGCGCCCTCCGGTAGAGCTTCCTGCCAGTGATGGGAATGTTCTAGGCCAGGGTCCACAAACTTGTTCTATAAATGTCCAAATAGTAAGTATTCCAGGTTCTGCAAAACGGGTAAGGTTTTTATTGCTGCTTCTCTCCCTTTCCCTGCCCCCCACCCCTTTCCCTTAAAAAAAGATAAAAGCCATTCTTCGCTCAATGGCTGAAGTTTGGGTTTGGACCAAGGGCCGCTGTTTGCTAACCTGGTCTCAGACCTGCCCTGTCCAGCAGGGTAGCCGCCCCACCCCACCCCACCCCACCCCAGGGCTACCAGGTGCTTGAAGTGTGGCGGGTGCACACAAGGAATTGAATTTAAAATGTTCTTTCATTTTACTTAATTTAAATGTAAATGCCTGACAAGTGGTCGGTCCCCCCCCCCCAGTGGACAAGCAGCTCTGAAGAACCCCCAGTGGCTGGCAGGCCTCTCTGAGCACTGTGGCATCTCAAGGGCCGCCCGAAGGCAGCTGGGCCCCAGCCATCTCGCTCTCTGCCTGAAGAGCTTCAAGTGCCCTGTCCCTAATTGTTTCTATTTGTTCCAAGAGGCATACCTCTGTTGTGGGCCACCTAGGCCCCAGGAGCCCCAGGCTTGTGTATTCTGAGGCTCAGGGGTGGGGCAGGTGGGGGGGCTGGTTGCTGTGGTTACACCTGGACCCCCCCTTCTCCATCTCTGTGTATGAGAACTCAGCACCCTGCTTTTGCGAGGACAGACAAACTATAGAGGTGAGGCGTGGGCAAGAGGGAGCGAGGACAGAGAAATGCAGTCAAGGCCTTACACCTGGCGGATCTCCAACACGGCACAAAATGAAATAATCGCGGGGGTTTCAGAGTGTTCGAACGGGTCACCGTGAGCTTTCAACAAACAACCATCCACTTTATGGAACAGGAAAACTGAGGCCCAGAGGACCGATGATTTATGTAGACAGTCGTCCAACTGCAGAGCTATGTTCTGAACCACCCCAACGTCCTGGGAGGGGACCAAGAGGACCAGATTCAGCGTGTGAGGCTGTGATTTGATTTCCTCGTGGGCCTCAGTCATCCCATCTGTAGCATGGGGGGAGGTGAGAACCAGACTAGAGCTCTTCCACCCTGAATGGTAAGGACATGGCAGTGAGGTGTACACCAGGAGCCCCTCGGTTCCACATTAGCCCCCAGCTTCCTGCCGGACCCCACTGTACTCATAGCCCCGTTCCTTTAGCGCAGTGGTTAAGAGCTGGGTGTCGGGGATGTCTGGGTGGCTCAGTCGCCTAAGCGTTTGCCTTTGGCTCAGGTCATCATCCCAGGATCCTGGGATTGAGTCCTGAGTCAGGCTCCCTGCTCAGCCGGGAGTCGGCTTCTCCCTCTCCCTCTGCCATTCCCCCTGCTTGTGCACTGTCTCTCTCTCTCTCTGTCAAAGAAATAAATAAAATCTTTAAAAAAAAAACAAAAAAGAGCTGGACGTCTCAGTCTGGTAGATCTGGATGGGAATCCTAGTTCTGGCAGTGCCCTGGGTCAGTTGCTCTTCCTCTTGGGGTCTTTTTTTCTTCTTTAAAATTGGGATCCTGGGGCGCCTGGGTGGCACAGCGGTTAAGCATCTGCCTTCGGCTCAGGGCGTGATCCCGGCATTATGGGATCGAGCCCCGCATCGGGCTCCTCTGCTATGAGCCTGCTTCTTCCTCTCCCAGTCCCTCTGCTTGTGTTCCCTCTCTCGCTGGCTGTCTCTATCTCTGTCAAGTAAATAAATAAAATCTTTAAAAAAAATAAAATAAAATAAAATTGGGATCCTCATACTCTCCTCGTAGGGGGACTAAATGATACAAGGCACTCACGTAGTAGGCATTTGGTCAGTATTAGGTGACAGCCACAGGACAGTGTCCCACTCTGAGGGTGCCGTATTTATCACTAGGCTAGGTATGTGATACCCTTTTGTAGTTGGGCAGTGTACAACCTGTTCAACCATACCCAGCAGCCCCGGATGGTGATTAGTGGTATAGTGGTGGTGGTTGCTGCTTATCCTTATCTTGGTAAGCGGCCACGAGGGCTGGAACCCAGCAATGAGAGTGCCCAGGGGAGGTTAGTGCATCCAGAAGGTCCGCCCCCCCCAAGTCTGGGCTCCTCCAAAGACTGCACTAGAAAGAGCCTCTCCACTCCCCCAGCCTCTTTTACTGGGCAGCTACACTCCCCTGGCTGGCGTTGTCCTCTCTGGTTGAAATGCAGTGGTAGACAGAGCTGGATCGCGGCAGCGTACAGCGGTCCTTTGTCTCTTAGAAAGATGATGGTCCTGGTAGTAGGAGAAGGCCGAGTCCCACAGGGGACTTACACAGCCTCACGGAGCAGGTTCAGGGCATGGCCAGAATCCAAACCCTCTGCATCCCATCTGACCAGTGCTACGGTTTTGTGTGCTGGCTCAGCGCCTCACAAAATTTCCCTAAACCTCATAATAGCTCCCCGAGAGAGGTTATTATGCACCCCACCATCGCCTTCTGTTCCCCCAAAGCTCCATTCTCTCGCTCCCCACCAGTGTCAAGAGGTAAGGGTGGCAGCTCTAATTCAAACTAAAGTGTGATTGATTGTCCTCCAGGAGCACTGACACTGAAATAATAAATAGAATTCGAGTCTCGAGTCTAAGAGGAGGATTTCAGTGAGCACTCGAACAAGTTGACGGGTCCTTGGAGAGATTTCCGAGTAGCTTTACGTCCTGTCCAGCCTGCCTTAGCCCTGAAAATAGCTCTGGAATCAGATTTCTGCGTCCCAGACCCTGAGTTCAGAGGACCAGGGAATCCCCGCCATTATTGGCAGCATGGGACAAGCACGGTTTTCTGGGGAGAGGGTCCCCAGCTATTTTCCGATGCTCACAGAGGCCAGGGACCCCAGGCTGAGATTAATCTGTGCTGTGTCAGTCGCTTCTAGAACCCTCACAGCAGCATCTGAGGTCAGTGCACCCCACCCCTCTCTGCAGCCAGGAAGCTGTGGTTTACGTGGGGGAAGTGACTCTCCCAAAGCCACATGGCCAGGAAATGCTGGGGCCTCTCAGCAGTTTGGACCCCAGGGCTGAGATTGTGTGTTGCCTCAGCTCTGATGTTGTTTTCCCATTTGCTACGGCCCCAGGGGCCCCAGGCAGCCCAGGCCCTTGTGGGTGGATCGGTCCAGCTGCAAACTGGGTCTTTCCGTGGTTTCGGCCAAGCCTCACGTCCATTGAGGAACACCGGCTCCCGCTCCCTTCCCACGGGCCCCGCCCCCTTCACAGGCTGCATGCAGCTCCCCTGCTGTGCTGCATCCTGGCTGGGCCTTTGCACTGGCTGTTCCCTTTGCCAGGAAGACTCGTCTCTGTCTTCCCCACCAGGCTGTTTGAAAACCAGCCATCGCTATCCAGACTCTGCATGAGGGCCACCACCTGCAGGAAGCCTTCCCTCACCTACTCAGGTAGAATCCGTCACCCCCTCCCAGGTGTGGCTCCACGGTGTGGGTAGACTTGGGGGCGGAGGCCGTGTCTCTTGGCTCCCGAGCCCAACTCCTGGCACGCAGAGGGTACTCACTGAATGTGGGAATAAATAAATAACCAGTGACCATGGTAGAGACCACTGGTAACATCCTTTCAAATGCTTCCTATGTGCCAGGCACGTTCCTCAGTTTTTAAGGGAGTCGTGTAATGGTCATGCTGGCCCTTTAAGGTTGAGACTCTTAGACCCACTTTACAGATGAGGCTCAGAGAGGTGAAGTGTGTTGCCCAGGCTCACACAGCCACACAGGAAGGGGAAGAGTTGGGATTCGAACCCGGGCCTGCCTGCCTTCTCAAATGCCCTCAGACCTCAAGACCTCACTTTGATTCTGGAAAGGGGGGCCTTGAGGATAAATTAGGGAGGAGGGCAGGCCTGTCATTTGAGGGGACTGGAGAAGGGGGTGGCTGGGCTGGGTGGGCCTCCTTCCTGAAACAAGCCCCTACTTGAAGACTTGCCCCTGAAGTCTGATCGTCGTCCCTGGGGGGCATGAGGAGCACAGTCTGGGGCTCGTAATTCACGTCCTCAGTCATCCCCTGCGCCTGTCCCCACGTCACCATCACAATCGTGGCATCCCTGAGTCTGCCGGGGACCAGGACACCAGCAGGAGCCTCCTCCCTGACCTCCCTGCCTCCATCCTCGCCCCTGCGGGCCCTCTGCCCAGGAGCTGCCCTGAGAGTACGTCCTGCTCCGTCCCCTGAGAACCTGTGTGGCTTCTGTGTCCCCCAGTTTTTCCCTCTCCCTCCCTCCTGCCTCCATGGCCTGCTGAGGTTCTTCAACCCCCGACACCCTCTCCTGTTTGGGGCTCTTTGCATTCTCTGTTCCCTCTGCCTGGACCACTCCTCCCACCCATCTTCACATGGCCAGCTCCTGCTCATGCAGGACTCAGCTTGGATGCCACCTCCCCCGAGAGGCCCTCCCTGACCTCCCTCCTCCTTCCCCTACCAGAGCCCTCTCACGGTGTAAGCCATTTTTACCCTGTGGCTATAACTGGTATGCTGTCGCTTCCCCCACCAGGAGATGTGAGCTTCTTGAGTTCAAAGGCCCTGCTGTCTTCTCCATTTGCCTGTCCCCAGCACTGAGCGCAGTGCCTGGCACCTTTTTATACTTAATACCCATTTATGGAATGAAGACTGAGTGAATGGGTAGTGATTCCAGAAGAGGCCCAGAACAGGACAGGCTATTCCACACCGTCTCCTGGGTGGCAGTGTGTTCCTTCGGAGCGGGCTGGCCCGGGCTGGAATCTTGGACCCCAGCTCCAGCTGGTCCCCAGGTGGGCACCCCTTGCCACCTCTTTCTAGGGCCCTCCTGTCCTAGCACTTCTGGCCTCGCCCTGCTCCTTCAACCAAGGCACATCCCCCAAATCCTTACCACTCATCTACGAGGTGCCAGGCTCTGTACTAGGCTCTGGAGAGACAGCCATGAACAGAACACGCAAAAACCGTGCCCTTGCCAAGCGGATATGCTGCTGAATCCGGACATTCCAGAGGATTGCTAAATGTGGAAACATTTTGAGAGTCGATGTCAGAGTAATTATTACCCCCACCCGTCAGATGAAGCCGACCGTCGGGGTGTGTTTAGTTAGGACCCGCAGCTCACAGGAGTCCTTCTCTCTCCCCAGATGCGAGCCCCTCCGGCCCCCCGCTGACCTGTCGCTGAAGCCGGCCCGCCCCCCCAGGCCCAGCATGCGCCTGTCGGTGCGGAGGGCGCTGCTGGCGGCCGGCTGCGCGCTGGCCCTGGTGCTGGCGGTCCAGGTGGGTCAGCAGGTGCTGGAGTGCCGCGCAGTGCTGGGGGGCTCGCGCAGCCCCCGGGGGGCCATGCGGCCGGAGCAGGAGGACCTGGTGATGGTGGGCGCGGACCGCGTGGAGTACCGCTACGGCAAGGCCATGCCGCTCATCTTCGTGGGCGGTGTGCCCCGCAGCGGCACCACGCTGATGCGCGCCATGCTGGACGCCCACCCTGAGGTGCGCTGCGGCGAGGAGACGCGTATCATCCCGCGCGTGCTGGCCATGCGCCAGGCCTGGTCCAAGTCTGGCCGCGAGAAGCTGCGGCTGGACGAGGCAGGCGTGACGGACGAGGTGCTGGACGCCGCCATGCAGGCCTTCATCCTGGAGGTGATTGCCAAGCACGGTGAGCCGGCGCGTGTGCTGTGCAACAAGGACCCCTTCACGCTCAAGTCCTCCGTGTACCTGTCGCGCCTGTTCCCCAACTCCAAGTTCCTGCTGATGGTGCGCGATGGCCGGGCGTCCGTGCACTCCATGATCACCCGCAAGGTCACCATCGCCGGCTTTGACCTCAGCAGCTACCGCGACTGCCTCACCAAGTGGAACAAGGCCATCGAGGTGATGTACGCCCAGTGCATGGAGGTGGGCAAGGACAAGTGCCTGCCCGTGTACTACGAGCAGCTGGTACTGCACCCCAGGCGCTCCCTCAAGCTCATCCTGGACTTTCTGGGCATCGCCTGGAATGACGCCGTCCTGCACCACGAGGACCTCATTGGCAAGCCCGGTGGCGTGTCCCTGTCCAAGTGAGTGGAGCCCTCGCCCTGCACCCAGCCCTGCCCCGGCCTGGCTCAGAGGCAGTAGGTGCGAAGAGTAGCGCTGCCTCTCTGAGCTGTGTGGCCTTGGGCAAGTCACTGTGCCTCTCTGAGCCTCTGCTTCATTATCCACAAAAGTGGGGCCATCAACTCTTCCCTTTCCTGAGAGAATCAGCAGGCTTTGAATGTGCTTTATAGTAAGCCGTCGTGGGTAAAGGTTAACTCAGGAACACCAATGTAGAACCAGGTTGTCTGGGTTCACATCCTAGCTCTGCCACTTCCTGGCTGTGTGACCTTGAGCAAGTGTCTCAACCTCTCTGTGCCCCATTTTCTTATCTGTAACACGGGGGTGTAGTCTGTCAATCTTCCAGCTACCTATGAGCATCAAATAGGTTAATACATATTAGATGTTATTATTCCTATTATTATTATTATCATCATCATCATCACATTAGCATTGACATCACTTTTATTGGCACACACATTACCCTCACCCTCATTACCATGGAGTGAGTGCCTGAGGTGTGGTAAGCACTCAGTTAAGCCCCCAACACACATTATTCCTTTAATCCCCACAGCAGCCTGAGGACATAAGAACTGCTCTTCTCCCCGTTTTACAGATGAAGAAAGTGAGTCTCAGAGAGAAGTTACCAAAGTCCACACAGCTGGCAATGTGTGGGGCCAGGATTTGAACTGAGATCTGTTGGGGATTCCAGAGCGTGCGCTCTCATGCTCTCCACGTCCGGGACCCCTCCTCTTTCCCTCCTCTGTCTCTTGCTCTCCACCTTCTTCCTCTGAGGAGTCGTCCCTCTCCTGAGACCCAGAGCATGTGAACAGTGCAGGATCTGCGTGCTGTCTCTCTGTCTCCATCCTGATCAGGCCCAAGCCCCCCGAGATGCTGGAGCTGGGATTTTGTAAATTACCATGACAAAAAAAAATCAGATGACTGAAGGAGTACATCTTTTGTAGGAAATGGGGACAATTTCCCTGGGAAAGGAGAAACAACCTCCAATCCCACCATGCAGACATTGAGATAGGACCTGCTGGTCCTCTGTCAGGGGCTGTTGAGAAAACCAGAGTCCTACTGGACACAAACATGTCTCTCTGTAACCCTTTTTCACTTTGTGTCCAGGATCACCTGCCCAGGGCCCCCTGCCCGCCACCGTGACATCCTTTTAGACGGCTGTGTAATATTCCACTCCGGAACATGGCGTCCTACTCACTGACCCCTGTTTGTGGACATATGGGTTATTTCCAGCTTTCTTTATTCCTCGCAAGCATTGCTCCCATTCGTGTTCTGGGATGCCTGCCTCTGTGTCATTTCTGGCTCATGCAGTCCTGGAGATTCAGGGTGCGGAAAGGCTGTGCATATATTTGAGGTCTCTGACACAGTGGACTGAGCTGAGATTTCTATTCCAGTCTGCAGACTCCAAACCCATTGCTCTTCCCACCCATCCCCGCCCCTCATCCTCCCTGCCCTCCTCCCTCCTGGTCCTGGCCTCTTTTCGCCACATCTCTCGTTTCCATTCTTCTTCCCAATTTATCTCGTAGTTGGGATGGAAACATCTAGAAATAGACCCTGGATCCTGGGATTCTCCTGCCCTCCATCATACAAGGCCCTTGACCTGTGATCGGTAGGGTCCTCGTGATTCAGATGGCTGGGTGAGCCCGTCATAGGGGAGAGTGGAGAAGCACGTCCGACAGATGGTGGTTCCCTTGGCGCAGCCGAGGGTGAAAGCAACCGAAATGGCCATCTTCAGGGGCACGGGCAAAATAAGCTTTGGAGGAAGGGAGCACAGCTGGAGAGAAGAATGAGGTGTTGGGTGCGAAACAAAGTCATAAACCAAAACGTACAGCGTGTGAATTCTGCCGTAAAAACTGCAAACCATAGGATTTCCTTGTGTGCATGAGAGAGAAAAAGCCAGCACATCCTGAGACCTCACAACGTGCCATGTACTCCTCTGGGATTAACTCATTGACTCCCCAGAACGGCCCCATGAGGTGGGTTCTGCCATTATTCCCATTTGTAGAGGACGACTAATGGAGGAGGCTCAGAGAGGTAAAGTAACTTTCCCAAGGCCACATAGCCAGTGCCGGTCAAGCCGGCGTTTGAACCCAGGCAGTCTGGCTCCTGAGTCTGCCCCTAGCCGCTCTCCTGTATAAAGCACAGGAAACGGATTGAGAGGGTGGGCCCCCCAGATGCCAAGACGAGGTCCTTGCAGGAGCTGATGCTGGGAGTGATGGCCACTCTTAGCCTTACCATTTGTGTTTTATAATTCTTTCTCAAGAACAAAATATCCATCTTAGTCACCAAAATGAAACGTTATTTTTAAAAAGTCATGACGTCAAGGAAGCAGAATTTTAAGTGCATGCTGCCTAATACTGTTTTCCAGTTTCTCGCCACGTGCTCTTATCCCCAATGTACAGAGGAGGTATGAGGAGGCCAAGCGACTAGTCCGCAGCCTCACATTCGGCGGGGGCGGGGGGGGGCACAGCTGCCCCAGGGCCAGGTACCCCAGCCTGTCCGGCTGCCCCAGGTGCCATCTGGGTCCCCCTGTGCCCCGCACAGCCTGTTCTTTCTCCCCAGGATCGAGCGATCCACAGACCAGGTCATCAAGCCTGTGAACCTGGAAGCGCTCTCCAAGTGGACCGGCCACATCCCCGGGGACGTGGTGAGGGACATGGCCCAGATCGCCCCCATGCTGGCTCGGCTCGGCTATGACCCCTATGCAAACCCGCCCAACTACGGCAAGCCTGACCCCATCGTCATCAACAACACGCACCGGGTGAGTGCGTGCGCACGCGCGGAGACGTACTCCCGGCCGACAGCGGGGGTGGGACGCGGTGAATGGTACGATCGCTTGTATTTCCATTTTCGCTTGGGCCACAGGGAAGCTCAAAACCAGCTGGTAGCCTGTCTCTCACACCAGAGCAGCTAACAGCGGGCCCGTTTGTGTACTGATTTTATCTGATTTCTCTGTCCTTTTTCACCCTTTTCCCACTATGTCCCTAGCTTGTCTGTCTGGAAAGCACATCAAGTCTTTGTTGAGCCCGAGTATGAATAAACTGTTGGTCTCTTTATTCCCCCATAAAATTTAATGTTGATTTCTCAGACAAATGTGAGCTCAGGGCAGTTTAAAGTACTTTTTAAGCTCTCCTTAGTTGAGGCGGTCAAGGAAGAGGACTTCAATGAGATGGTTTTGAAGCATTGAAAGTCAACTAATCCTGCATAAGGGAACAGTTAGCAAGTTCATGGTCTTATTTACATGTCGCTGTCACAGCTTCGAGTCTCCTCTGGGTGCGGGGTTCTGACTTCCTTAGAGGCATTACATTAGTGAGGGTAATTGAGCGTGGGGCCCAGGCCTGAGGACACTCCCTGCTAGCCCTCACCCCATTAAGACCCAGCATCTTAATTCCAGCTGCGCCCAGCATTTCTAAACACATGCTGATTTTAGAAAGCAAACAATTCTTTTTTTTTTTTTTTTTTTTTTAAAATTTGATTTATTTATTTGAGAGAGAGAGACAGTATGAAGAGGGGTCCTGACACAGGGATCAGTCCCAGGACCTTGAGATCCTGACCTGAGCTGAAGGCAGATGCTTAACTGACTGAGCCATCCAGGCGCCCCAGAAAGTTAACAGTTCTTATGTTGAAGAGCCAAGGAAGAAAGTCACAACTTCTGTCACTTTCCCTTTAATTCTTCAGTGACTCGAGGAGAAAGACCGTTTGGTGCTAAAGAAGGCTTTAACACCTCTCCCACACAGGCAGGCTCTCTTAACCCTGAGCTTTGGGGGCTCGGTCCTTGTGATTGAAGCGGGTCTCAGGGCTTCCTCTCCCCCTTGACATCTGTGGATTGTGCAAGCATCTATTTGTGGAAATACTCAGAGATCCAGTGTAGATGCTTAGGCCGTGTTGACAGTGTGATTATTTGCAACCTCGATGTGGTCTATTTTTTATTATTCAGTTGTTTTAAGTCATTATTATTTATTATTTTTTTAATAGCGTATTCTTTAGGCTGTACTTAATGGGTTTCATACAGTTTTCTGTACCTATGCTGTGTTTCATATACTGTTTTTATATATATTGCATATATCTTCATATAATAAAAAAAAAAATCAATTGACTGGGTTAAAAAGAAGAAACAGCAGCTGGGAATGATCTTGAACTCCAGCCCCCAGGCGCTTCTCACAGGCAGTGTCTGGGCCAGGGTGAGGACCACAGTGACAACGGGCTCTCCTTACCCTGTGTTCTTAGCCGAGGGCCCAGCGGCAACTGCTCTGAAGTCTCTCTAAAAGGCAGAGACCCAGGGCGCCTGGGTGGCTCAGTTGGTTTAGCCACCCACTCTTGATTTCGGCTCAGGTCATGATCTCAGGTGTCATAAGATTTGAGCCCCACGTTGGGCTCTGTGCTCAGCAAGGAGTCTGCTTAAAGGTTCCCTCTCTCCCTCTCCCTTTGCCCTTCCCGCTTGCTCTCACACTCTCTCTAAAAAAAGAATAAATAATAAAAAGTAAATAAAACGCGGAGGCCCCTGCCTTGTCCCAGGATGTGAATCAGAAGCTCCCAGAGTAAGGCCTGACCTTGTGTATTGTATACAAATGTAAACATTTTGATGCGCGAGATCAACTCCCTGAGCCTCTATTGTTCCTTTGTTTCAAAGGGAAGCTGTCCCTGGTTTGTTCCCAGTGGCTGCCGGACACCTGTTTAGCCTTTACTGCGCATGTGTGCGTGCGTATGTGTTTCTGCGCATGCGTGCGTGCCTGTGTGTTTCTTTGTAGACGCCCGGTGTTCCTGTAACAGACCTGGGGTGCAGGACGGTCAGGCACTGAGAGGACCCCGGCGCTCGTGAACTTGTCTGCACCTGCGCTGTCCATTAGGGCTTCCAGCCACTAACCTCCTGTGGCCACTGGATGTGACTAGTGAAATCTGGTCCAAATCGAGAGGCAGTGTTAAGTGTAAACTGCGCACCAGATTTTGAAGTCCTGGTACCAAGACAGTATGTCAAGTTTCTCGTTAATCATTTCTATATTAATT
This sequence comes from Ailuropoda melanoleuca, assembly GCF_002007445.2. Lineage (NCBI taxonomy): Eukaryota > Metazoa > Chordata > Mammalia > Carnivora > Ursidae > Ailuropoda > Ailuropoda melanoleuca. Next base: position 22,672,680 of record NC_048229.1, read on the forward strand.
AAACATTGAAGTATGAATATTTTAGATATCTCACGTTAAATAACTAGAGTTACGTCACTTGACTTTTTGGGTTTTTTTGGTTTTGTTTTGTTTTGCTTTGTTTTTTAAGTGTGACTACTAGACAACTTAAAATTACATACTTGGTTCACATTACCTTCTATTGGACGGTGCCGGTCTACATAGTGGTTTATATACAGAAAGATAATGGGATTTTCTTTGCCCTAGTTGTGTCCTCTGCCTGACATGCTTTTCCTTCAGAGCTGGTTTTCCTTGTCACTGAGGGCTCAGCTCAAAGGTCACTTGTTCTGAGAGGTCCTTTGGGACCACCTGTTCAAAAGAAGCCCATTGGTCACTCCTGATCACATGCCTTTGTTTTATTTTCTTTATGGTACTTCCCATGGTTTGATACATTCCCGTTTGTGTTTATTACTCGTGGGTCCTCGGGCTCCTCCTCTAGGATGGAGGCTCCAGGAGGAAAGGAATTTTAATTGTCTGGTTAATTCTGAGCTTAGAATACTCCAGAGCTTAGAATAATGCCTGAGATAAGAGGAGGTCAATAAATGTTGGATTGTTGGATGGATGGATGATGGATGGATGGGTAGATGGATGGATAGATGGGTAGATGGGTGAATGGATGGGAGAGTGGATGGATGGGTATACGGGTAGGGGGTGGGGTGTATGGATGGGAGGGCGGAGGGATGGAGGGATGGATGGGTGGATGGGAGGTTGGATGGGAGAGTGGATGGACGGATGGATGGACGGATGGGTGGATGGATGGGAGAGTGGATGGGTGGCTAGATGGGTAGGTGGCTGGATGGGAGGCAAGGAGGATGAGTGTATAGATGGGTGAATGGGTAGATGGATAAATAGGTGAGTGGTAAATGGGTGGATGGGAAGGTGGAGGTGACAGGATGAATTTTATTTTTTGGTCATTTCCATGACAGAGATACTTCGTTTCTTTTTCCTAGGTCTTGAAAGGAGACTATAAAACACCAGCCAATCTGAAAGGATATTTTCAGGTTAGAAACCCCAAGGGGAATTCTGAAATCTGTTTATTGGGCTGTCCCACTAGCTTGCGGATGCCCTCGGACACTTCGCTTCTCTAATCTGGCTGATCATTTCCTCGTCAGAAAATTGGGCTGGGGGAGGGTGGGTCAGGCCAGGGGCCCTCCAAGTGTCTGATCCATCTGGGGCCAAATAGCAGCCTTCTGCCTGGGCTGCTTCCATCGCCTTGTCTCCTGGCTTGAGAGCAGTTGGAGGATTGGTGGGGGCTTTCTGTCAAGCCCTCTGTCTCTAGCCTTAAATTCAGTTTTGTAGAAAGTGGCAGTCCCCAAACACGACCCAGCCTGGAATTTTCATCAGTCAACCAAAGAACGAGAACCATAAAGGTCACCTGGTGTGGGTATCCCCACGGTTGTAGACATACAAACGCCCCTGCTGCCCCCTGCCCATCTCCCTGGCTGTGCCTCCCACACATCCTGGGTATGTCCGTGGGGTGTGGTCCATGGATCATGTCAAGAAGGACCGCCCCCTTCACTGATATGATAGCCCCCCTTTAAATGAGGTGTCTTAGTTTGTGTATATGGGGTTTTTTTGTTTGTTGGTTTTTTTTTTTTTAATTTGGCAGAGAAAGGGTGCCAATCTCCAGTTTAATAATCGAATTCATGAATGCTCATTGTCCGGGGTCCTTGGCTCTTGCACGCATCTTAGATCCTTGGGGAGGGCTCCACGCTCCCTTCTTGGGAGTCAGACACCCAGCCCATCCTCTTGCTGCCGTGAACAAAATGTTACAAGGATTAGTCAGCACTAATTTATTGCCTGCTTTAACCGAAAAGATGATGTAACAAGAGCCACACGCAGAAGAGGGGGTGAGGGGAAGGAGTTACCACCCGAAACGCCTTTCCTTTCTGCATAGTATCTTCTTTTGCCCACCCGAACAGGCACTTGGCATTCTTTGCGGTGTCATCAAATGAGCCGTTTGGGTTTGCATTCTTCATGTTTTCCCATCTTTCGGGTTTCACTGTTGCCATTTGGAACGGTGACATAGTATTTTCTGGAATGTAGTATGAGCAACTGTTGCCCCAAGATCATGTCCAGTTTCTGCAGTGTCCCGAACAAGGGCATGTACAGTTCATCTTGACCTTGCCGGGCTCTACTGAACCCTTCCCTTGGAAGACATCGTTACGAAGTGGCATCAGTGGGAGGAAGGGTCCCGTTCTTTTTAAGACTCTTGACCCAGAAGGCTAAACTGTTGTACAGAAGAGTGGGAGCAGTTTACATTCTCTTGCGGTGTGTGGCGTATTCAAGATGTCTGGCTGGCCTGGGACTGTTTCTTGCTCTGTTGGGGGCAAACTGTGAAGAAATGGCAGGAATGCGCCCTGTCGTCGCGAACACCGCCACGCTCTGGAGAGCTGCCCTGCCAACTGCATCGGGCCCCTGCTTTCCTTCCTCATCTCCCTTCCTGTCCTCCACGGGGCACCTGGCTTCCGTCACGGTATCGCAAAATTGGAGAACAGTCTTACGGCAACAGTTCCGTACATGAAGGCATGTGCATTCCACAGGGCACTCTGTAGCCATCTAGAATGATCACCCTGAAACCCAAGAGGTGGAAAAATCGTAAGCAAGCAAAACAGAGCAGCTCACACGTTAGAATTGCAGCGAATGCAGAAAAAGAATCCTCATTCGTGAGGGACCAAACACCACCGCCCCCATTCCAGATCTTTGCTGTTCCTTCTGCCAGGAATGCTTTTCCAGCCAGACCTTTGTGTACCTCGCCTCATTTGCATCTTTTAGAGCTCGGCTTTTGGGGCGTTTTCCAACACCAACAACCCATTTCTGATTCTCCAGAATCAGTTTGCACAGTGATGCCCAGAGTTCGTGTCAGGCCCTGCAGGTTAAGAGCTCAGCCCCAGAAGACTGCCCCCACCTCAGAGGCCAGCCACCTTGGGGTTCCCCGGCTACCCACATTTCTGCCCAGCCAACTAACATTTGAGAATTTGCTAGAATAATTCACAGGACTTGGGAAAGCACTTTACTTCCTAGATTAGTGGTTTATGAGAAAGGATACGACCCAGGAATGGTCATGGAAGAGGTACACAGGGCAAGGTACAGGGGGAAGGGGTGTGGCGCGTCCAGGCCGTCTTCAGGCACACCACCCTCCGTCACCTCCGTGCGCTCACCAATCTGGAAGCTCTCCGAAGCCATCATTTAGGGCTTTCTGGGGAGTGCTCCTGAAGTAGGTACGGTTGATTTAATCATTGGTGATTGACTTACTCTCCAGCCCTTCTCCCCTCCCCAGAGGCATACCTTGGTCTTTCTAAGCCCCCAGCGCCCATTCTGAAGCCAGATACCTGTCATCTCATTAGCATACAAGAGCCGCTCGTCATCACTGGGAGGTGCTAGTTAGGAGCTGTGTGCCAGGAACCCCAGGACAAAGAGCATAGGTTTATTTTTCATTGTGCTTCAGCTTAAATGTCATCCCCTAATAGTGGCCTTTCGTGACCACCCTCTCTGTAGTAGCTCCAGAGTCACTCACATGAGCCCACTGTATTGCCCGGAGGTGGAGGGGACATTATCTTGCGTATGTGTTTGTAAAGGCTCTGCCTGCCGGTATATAAGCTGAATAGGACCAGGTCGGCCCTGTTCACAGCAGCCGCAGCACCTGGCCTGTAGTAGGTGTGGGGTAAATACCCCAGGAGCGAGTGTGTGCCTGCCCCAGTGATGCTGAGGCTCGACCTCAGGGCAGTGAGATCCTTGCACCCCAACCTGGCCTTGACTCCTTCGTGTGTTGCTTCTTCCTGCAGGTGAACCAGAACAGCACCTCCTCTCACTTAGGAAGCTCGTGATTTCCAGGTAGGCCTGCAGACTTCCCTTCTCTCCCCCTCCTTCCCCCAACGCCTTCTGAGCCCAGGAGCTACTCTCCTGAAAGCCTTGCCCTTCCAGGGCCTCCCTGGGGAGGAGTGTCCACCAAGGTGGGCTGACCCAGCCCCAAGGGGGGTTTCCATGGCGACAAGCTGGGGAAGCTATTTATAGAATCACAGCTTAGTCTCCTAGCTCTGGATCCGGTGGGGGCAGGGATCATTGCAGAACCAACCAGAAGAAGGTCTGCCTGACTTCAGGGAGAGGGCACCAGGGACCCATGTGATGGGGCTGGGGGCTAGGATTCTAGAACATTTTGGCACAGAATGTTGTCTGTTTATCCTGCTTCCATAAACAGCAACGGGTTGGCCCAAGGCAATTAATGCTCAAAGAGAAGCTCCAAGCAGGTCTGGTCTAAGAATAACCCCCAGGACTTTGGGCCAAGCGCTGCTCCTGGGTTACTCCGTTAACCCTGAGGATCCCTGGGACGGCCGCTGCCATAGAAAAGGAAGCTTTCAGAGCCCAGAGGGGGCTCTGACTTGCCCAAGAGCACACAGCCACCAAATGGCAGCATCGTTCTCCCCCCCCCCCCCCGCCCCGCCCCCAGGGCCTCTTCTTCCAGAGTTTGCTTTTGAGGAACGATTTGAAGTGCATGTCTAGCCACCCGTATCTTGCGCGGGGGTAGGGGAACACGTTCTGACCTTGGTCAAAGATTTAGGATCCCACTTCAGGTTGGCCACCTCCCAGCCTCCGTTTGTGACATCCGGAGAAGGGGGATTCACCTGGGTTGGCCGACTGCCGGTGGGGCCGAGAGATGAAGTGAGCTGGCCCAGGTGGGCGCGTGGGAATCCAGGAAGCCTCGCGCCCCCGCTATGCGCGTGGGCGCTGGCGTTAAGGCCCCAGGAAGTTCACTTCCTCTGTCACTCGGGTGACCCCACAGAGAGGTCACAACCGACTCGCATGGGTTTCTCCCTTTTGCTTTAGGATATAAAGAAGCTTCCAGCCTGGCCTGTATTTTTAGTCTCCTGATCTTATTTTTAAATAATCAGCATATTTTCTAGTCTCTTTCTTTCTTTTCTTTTTAAGATTTATTTATTTATTTGACAGAGAGAGAGACAGCCAGTGAGAGAGGGAACACAGCAGGGGGAGTGGGAGAGGAAGAAGCAGGCTCACAGCGGAGGAGCCTAATGTGGGGCTCGATCCCACAACGCTGGGATTACGCCCTGAGCCGAAGGCAGACGCTTAACAACTGAGCCACCCAGGTGCCCCCTTTTTTTATTTAAATCCACTTTGCACCAGCCTCAGGCCCTGTCATTATCAGGGATCCCATCTTGAGTGGTGCTGAGATCCCAGAGTTCTGGTGCCTTCTAGAGGCAAGAAACCTCCTATGGAAAGGCTCCTGTGTCCATGATTCCCGCTCTCCTCTCCCCCTCGTTCTCAGCCTGCAGATTCTGTGGTAGATTTTTGAACCTTCCTGCTGACAAAAGCCCGATACATTCCTCGCTGTACTGTTCAAATGCGATACCATACATAGTGTGCTTTGGCTCGTCCCTGGTAAACAGTTGGCCTGAAACAAATGCCGATCCTTCCCTCGCCTCCAGAAATCCATTGGCATTGATGACGTAATCATCACCCCTTTCTCTTCCGAGGTAAACAGAGTCTATCTTTGAGGTCAGGTGGATGCAGGTTGGGATGAGGGTGAGAACCCCAAGGAAAGCTTTTAAATTTAAATTCTCTCTGGCCATCTGGGGTGCGCAGAGATCACCGCCCCTGCTTATGTGAATACGCAGCAAGACCCCAATAGTTCCTCGATCACACGTACGAATATGGAAGGTCTGTCTGACTCTCGGCCTAATGCGCTTGTCTTCCTTTTCAGATCTCTGCAGATTGTTGCCGAGAGGAGAAGACACTGCATTCGAGTGGAAATCGGACCTCTAATCCAAGCATATTGCTTGCTATTAATCGCCAAAACAGGACTGCTAAGGAGGAATGTATTTGCATATGTTTGCAAAAGCTGCATCACTGAAAACTTACCCGGAGACTCTCTACCTTTGGACGCTGGGGTGGGGGGCGTGGAGAGCCAGGGGTGTGGCAGTAGTCCGGCTTTTGAAACTTAGGTATTTTTTAATCTTTCCCCTCAAGAACTTTTTTTTAAGAAATGGATTTGCCATTTTTCTTAATTTGCGGGACTGCCTTGGTGGCTTTGTTGGTGGGGACAAGGCCCACACCTGTGCCTCTCCTGTTGACCCTTACTTTTCAATTCAAAGAATCTATTTAAGAATTTAATATATGAGGTTTTCTTTGATTCTCCCTCAGTTCTACTCAGATTCAGAGAAAAAAATTATTTGAATAAAGTGAACAGGGACTCACTTGTCTGCGCCTGACTTTGACAGAGTGGACAGATGTTTTTTTTCCCCTCCATATTGGGTTTTGTCGGGTGCATCGATGACAGGCAAACGAGGTTCCCATCTCGGGTGCTCAGCTCCTGTGTTGGGAAGAGAAAAGATGCAGATTACCGTGAATCTGCAAAGAAAAAAGGTGCACAGGGCAGGGACAGGGAGATCAGGAGCGAGTTTCCAGGTATGCTCACCTGGTGGAGGCTTACGGGCACACTTAATTCTACCAGCCATGACGGGCCACGAGTATGACACCAGAAAAGCTTGCCTGAGCCTTGGTGTGTGCCGTTTTTATCGGGCGTCCGTCATAGGCATGGGGCACCCATGTGACTGACCTCAGTTACTCTGGCTCCGCCCCCTGCAGAGGTCGAGTGATCTGTCATGATCCCAGGCCCCCCCATAAATCACATTGTTAGCATAGACCATCAGGCCTGGTGTGGCCCAGGGTCCCTGGTATGCAAAGACACTTTTATTAAACAGGATATCCCAGGGGTTTAGAGATAATCTCCCAAGAGCTGGTCAAGGGCCCGTGTTTTCTTTGGCATATACAGGATATGAACAGTCCCAGCCTGCTAAGTTTGCGGCACGGCCCCCAAATGCCGAGGGACCAGCTGGGTCCAGAGAAGTTTCACGTCTTTAAGGGTTGCAGTGTTTTCTCCACACTCCCTGGGAAGGCAAGGACTCCCAGTGGTTTGGAGCATAGATCTTGGAGTCAGGCCAACTTACTGGCTATGTGGCTTGGGGCTTCATTTCTTCATCTGTAAAACGGGTAAGTTAAAACTTCAGGGGTTTATTGGGAGGGGCCGATGGTCGACACAGGCCGTGGGGCCTGGGGTGCGATGAGCCTGCCGTGGGAGGCAGCTCTTGTCTGTGCCTGTCTTGGACCTGCCGTGGGAGGGGAGATGATGGCGCTCTGAATGCAGGAAGCTCGTGGACACCGCTCACCAGGGAGCAGAACACATCCAGCCTTGCTCAGCGCCCCACTCGTCTGTTGCGTTAGAACCAGCTGGCCCCACACTTAGTAACTTACAACAGTGTACTGTTCGATCTCTCCGTTCCAGAAGTCAGCTGGAAGGAGCTGGGTGGTTCTTGCCGTCAGAGGGTGGCTGGGACCCCTGCCATCTGAAGGCTTCTTCATTCACCTGTCTGGTGCCTGGGCCCAGGTGGTTAGAGCATCCAGAGGCTTTCATGGGCTTCTCTGTTGCATGGCCTCGTCCACGCAGCTAGCCTGGGCTTCTGACAGCATGGCGGTCTCAGGACAGCCAGACTTCTTCGAAGGTGCCTGGCTTCTCCCAGAGCAAGTGTTACCAGGGGCCGGAAGCAACAGGACAGTCAGTCAGTTAAGGGATACGCCTGGCCCAGTGTCACTTCCGCTGAGTTTGTCCTAGCCCCGCCCCCCATTCAAGAGAATAGAGAAATTCCTCCTCTTGGAGGTGAGTGGCAAGGTCACAACGCAGAAGTGCAGGTGGCTGAGAGGGACAGTTGTGGCCGTCTTGGGGAAACAGCTGGCCACGGTCATCATCAACACCAGTTTATCAGCCTCACCCGCAGGGTCATGAAATAACGTAGGAATACATCACATTACGGGATTTCTCTCTAGGAGATGGCGATGTCAGCCGAATGTTCCCTTTCTTCAATAGGGTGCGGACTAAAGACATCTCTTTCCTTCACTGTTTAAAGCACAGTGATTCCAGAGCCCAAAAGTCTTGGTCATCAAGAAACCCAGGCTTTTTGGTTTCCCCAGATTCTGCCTTGGGAGCAGGGACGGGTCTTCCGACTGATGGAGCTACTCCGGACCGCCCGAAGCCCCAGATCTGGGCAGAGAACCAGGAAGACATCTCTTGCCCCCTGCCCCCCCCATCCTCGTCCTCATTCTCTCTTCTAAAGGAACACTTTTCAGGACAATTCACAAAGAATCCTATTCCTTTGGGTGAAAGCCCTCGCTCCACCCACTAGGGCTGGCTTCTGACTGAGTGCCCTCCACCAACTTAAACCGGCACACAAGCGTGGATTATTCTGGTCTGACCTTGTTGCCATGGTAACAGCTGGTATTTTCAACGGGCTGGTGAGTTGCCTTTTTATTTTAAAATAGTTATAGACTCCTAGGAAGTTGCAAAGGTATGACACAGGGTCTCATGGAGCCTTCCCGCGGCTCCCCTCAGTGCTGACATCCTGTACCCGCTGTAGTGTCAGATCAAAACCGGGACATTGACTGTAACACAGTGCCGTTAGCTAGCCTACAGAGCACAGGCCTGGTTCCATTTTCACCATTTTGTGCATAGGTGTGTGTGTGTTTTCAGAGTTTCGTCCCCTGTTCAGTGGCCGACCCTTCCATATGCTACCCCCCGCCCCGCCTGCACACGCGCACACACAGTCACATGCAAAAGCTTAATCTAAGAAACAGAAATGGCGCTTCTGATGAGAACACCATACCCGTCCCAAACCCCAGTAACTTCCCTTGGAAGCACTTACTCATGGTCAAGGTTTTGCATTGATGTGCCCAGTGATTTGATTCAAGTTGGTCTTCCTGGATCATACACTGTATGAGTGCAAGAACCATAATTCCTCATTGCTCTCCATTTATCACCCCACACCCCGCCCTGGCTAGGCCTAGCCTGTCCTGGGCTGGGAAAGCCAGCTGCCAAGTGACCCCCCCCCCCCAGTAATCCTCACCTCCGGGCACTCACACCCCTTTTGTACTCTGTCCCTTTCCACTGAACAGGGATAGGGTTTGGGGTTAATACAGGACTCATGGTTAAATTTGAATTTCAGATAAAACAATTTTTCAGTCTTTTCAAGTATTTCATGGGACTTACTTATACTAAAAACTTACTTGTTGTTCATGTGAAATTCAAATTTAACCAGGAATCCTGTATTTTTGCTTGCTAAATCTGGCAACCCTCAAGAGGGCTGGCCGTGTGACCAACCAATAGGATATTAGGGACATGGCTGTGTATGACTTCCTTTGTTGTGGCTGCAACCTTGTTCCTCTTTTTTTTTGAGAGAGAGAGAGAGAGAGTGAGCAGGGTAGGGGCCGAGGGAGAGGGAGAGAATCTTAAGCTGACTCCCCACCCAGCGAGGAGCCTGATTCCGGGCTCGATCCCACGACCCTGAGATCATGACCGGAGCTGAAACCAAGAGTCGGATGCTTAACCAACTGAGCCACCCAAGCGCCCCTGCGTTGCTTCTCTCTTAGTCACCCGTGCTCGGGGAGTCCAGTCATAGGTCATGAGGACACTCAGCAACCATAAGCAGGGGTTCACGTGGCAAGTTCCGGAGGCCTCCTGCCAACAGCCAGCACCAGCTGCCAGCTGTGTGAGCGAATCGCCTCGGGAGCGGATCAGCCGGCCTTGGTCGAGCCCGCAGGTTAACTGCAGTCCCAGCTCACTGCTCGATGGCGCCCCCAGGAGAGATCTTGAGTCTGTAACAGCACCCGAGTCAGCAGCTAAGCCACTCTGGAATTCCTGCCCCCAGAAATCGTGTGGGGTCACGCTCACTGTTGCCCCAAACCGTGAAGTTGGAAGGTGCTAGTTGCAGTAGGGAATCCCGAGGAGCTCAGGAAATACGTGTGCCTGAGTGAAGGAACCAGGGAATGAGTGAGTGCTGGAGGCTGTGCTTCCCCCCCCTTCCCCGCGTGCTCGTGAGGGCGCTTGCCCTACAGATGCCACCCAGGCCCGCGCATCCTCGCGTCCCAGCTTTGCGTATTAGAATAGTCTTCACAAACTTGAAAGATAGGGATCCACCATCTGCAGGAAGCATTTCAAGGGAAACCAGACTTGCTAATCTCAGCTCATCTGGATTTCCAGTCGTCCCCACTTCAGGACACGTTCTCTATTTTTGTGACAAAATTCGAACTAAGAATAAGCCATGTGCAACGGTATAATGTCACCGTCCTAGAAAAGGTACTTGTGCTAGACTTTAAATATATCAGCCTCGAAATGCCACTGGCGGATCGTTTCTATGGTACCAACCTATTTAAAGTGGTAACTAAGGGAGGATTCTTTTTTCCCCCAAATCTTTCGAAGGCATTATGGAGTCGGGGCTGTGGAAGGGGGTGATGAGGACGGTGGACTTGGGTAACAGATACAACCGGGGAAGTTTGTGGAATCCACGAGCTGATGCATGCGGTGGGTTTGTCTCTATGACCCCACACAGGCCACACTCTCTACGTATTAGCTCGGGTAAGTGGCTGGAAATGGTGCGGGTGCCCCAGGCGCGGTGCAGCAGATAAAGCACCCAGCTGGACATTGGAACTCCTGGGTTTCAGGTCTGGCTCCGTCCTTCAACTCGCTGGGTAGCCTGTGCACGCGGCCCCTTGCGGCCCGGCCTCCTCCGCTGTTTCATCTGACAAGTGTCCACGGCCCTGTCGGGCTCCTGCTAAGGAGCCTTGTTGCCTGGCAACCCTTCTGGGACGGCTCCATGTTTGAGCACCTCATTGGGAATCTAGACACGGGCCTGGATGTCCCCGAGGCCCAAAGCAAGGGTTTTTTTCTGGGCAGTGGCGGGAGACCATGGTGTCCGGGTATGAAATTGGCATCTACAACTCTGGTTGCCTCTCCTCTTGCTTTTCTGGAGACCGGGCCTCTGAACCCAGAAATCCTGAGAAATCACCCATCTTTGCGGCTGAGCGGCCTCCCGTGCAGAGAGGTGCGAGGTGGGGTCTTTCAAATGAAAACAGTCATAACCATTTACTAAGCTCTTACTAGTTTTCTTATGGCCAGCAGCTTTAGATGCCTTCCTTAGCCATCCCTCTTTCTTTGTTCCTGAAAACAACCCTTTTATTTTTTTATTTTAAAGATTTTATTTATTTATTCGACAGAGAGAGAGACAGCCAGTGAGAGAGGGAACACAAGCAGGGGGAGTGGGAGAGGAAGAAGCAGGCTCATAGCGGAGGAGCCTAATGTGGGGCTCGATCCCATAACGCTGGGATCATGCCCTGAGCCGAAGGCAGACGCTTAACCGCTGTGCCACCCAGGCACTCCGAAAACAACCCTATTAGAGCACTACTGTCATTATCCCCATTTTGGAGATGGGGAAACTGAGGTGCAGTGAGGGGAAGCTACCTACCACCGTCCCACATGGAGGAAGGAGCAAAGTGATTTGGATCCCTGATGTTTTACTCCACTAACTTCATTTAAAAAAAATTCTAGGGATGTGTGGGTGGCTTAGTTGTTAGGTGTCTGCCTTCAGCTCAGGTCATGATCCCAGGATCCTGGGATGGAGTCCTGCATCAGGCTCCATGCTCAGCGGGAAGCTGCTTCTCCCTCTCCCACTCCCCCTGCTTGTGTTCCCTCTCTCGCTGTCTGTCTCTGTCAAATATATAAAGAAAATCTTTAAAAAAAAATTCTAGGGGTGCCCGGGTGGCTCAGTCCGTCAACCGTCTGCCTTCAGCTCAGGTCATGATCCTAGGGTCCTGGGATCAAGTTCTGCATTGGGCTCCTTGCTCAACACAGAGTCTGCTTCTCCTTCTCCCTCTGCCCCTCGCCAGGGTTTGTGCTCTCTCTCAAACAAATAAAATCTTTAAAAAAAAATTCTAAGTACAAAGGGGACCTTCTTTTTCCACTTAATAACTTGAGACTAAGTTGCCTACCTGATACCCTATCACACCCCCCCCCAAATACTTTAGTATTTCCAGCAAACAAAGACATTTTCCAGTGTAACCACAGGACAACCAGCAGACTCCGGAGATTAACATCAACACATCATTACCATGGAAACCTCAGACCACATTTATATTCTGCCAGTTGTCCCCATAACTTCCTTTATAGAAAAAAAGTCTAGTTCCGAATCATGTGTTGCATTTAGCTGTCACGTCTCCTTAGACTCCTTCAGTCTGGAGCCCTTCAGGGGTCTTTCTTTGATTGTCATGACTTGGGCACTATTGAAGATCACAGGCCAGTTGTTTGGTAGAACATCTCTTTATTTGGGTTTGTCTTAGGGTGTCCTCATGATTCCATCCCAGTTATGCGTCTTAGACGGGAACATCACAGGAGCGATGCTACCATCTCAGGGCCGCTATCACGTCATATCACGTGATGTCCACTTGGCCCATTGTTGGGATCAGAGCCTGTACTCTTAGTGACCCCACCACAGTCCACAAAGGCCCCCTCTCCAGAAGCCACATGGCAGAGTCCATTTGATGAAGCGAATCCACGAGCCTCAGTCCCTGGTGATCAGAGTAACCTCAGCTCCACCAAGCGGGCTGTAAAGCTGGAGAGAGAGCTACAGAGAAGCCAAGCTTACTTCTATCTTTGGCTTTGGCCTATAAACAGGCGCATATACATTTCCAGGCCCAGACTCAAAACGGTTTCTCTCGTCTCCTTGTTTTTCCTCGCTCTGCTCCCTGGTGGAGCTTTTAGTCTGTTAGACTCTCCCCCCTCCCGCCTTCTCTTGTATGAAACCACACTTTCTAACTTCTTTCCTGAGTATATACTGTGTGTCAGGCACGGTGACATTACATGTCAGTGGGGACACAGAGACCATGAAGTCACAGTGCCTGTCTCACGAAGATGGCAGTTAACTGGCTTCCTGTAGGTTCTTGCTTCATTAATAACGACGGGAAGTTAGATCCAGATCTTTGACCAGAAGTCCAGGGCAATTCTAACAATTGCCTCTTGAATCTTTTCATCATATGGAGATGAGAGAGAGAGAAAGGATATAAGCCAAAATTAACAGCTAACACTTCCTAAGCACCTATGGTGTGGCCGGTGTGGTTGGAACGGCTTACACATTTTATCTCGCCGGATCCTCCACCATTTTGCAAAAGAGGAAACCGAAGCTTCCAGAGATGTAGTGACTTGCCTGAGGCCCACAGCCGTAAGCGGCAGAGCTGACATGGGGACCCCAGAGCCTGTGTGCTTACAGAGTCCAGAGGTAGCCAGGGATTTCCTGGAGGGCTGGTGCCTCTTTCCTTCACTGTATCCCTTGAGCCTAGCACGGGGTAGGCACTCAGTACGTTTCTATTAGATCAGTAAACGAATGAATGTATTAACCAACTGGCTGGAAAAGAAGAGAAGGGAAAGATCTCCTGGAGGGAATACTTGGGACCTCTGGAGCTTGCGCGTTCATTCCTGCACTCTCTCAAGCTCCCGCAGAATGCAACTGCTCTGTGGCCACGACAGGGCTTACACTAAAGGGCCCCAAAGATACAGGAGGCAGCCTTGACCTTCATTATTCCCTCCTGCAGGCCAGGTCCCGGCCCCACTACTGCCTCACGCTATTCCTCAGGACTATCCAGTGAGCTAGTCCTATATTCCCATTTTACAGATTTTGAATCTCAGGTTGGCAAAGGCGTCCATGCGGGCCAAGGTAGCTCGGCGCCGTCCACACCTAGAGGGCGCGGTAGGGAGGCCGGCGAGGCCAGGAAATACGCCTCCAGCCTTGCGAAGCCCTGAAAATCCCCGCCTCCTTTCTCGCATCTCAGCCTCGCCATTCTAGAGCCGAAGGCGCTCGAGGCTTCCGTTGCTGCCTTGGCAACCAGCTCGCCGCTTCCGCTACCGATCACGTCATTTCCGGCGCGCCAACCTAGACACGTCCGGGTTTCGGCCGCCGAGGCCGTAAGCTGCTCGCCTAGAGCTGGTGGCTGTATTTGGTCTGCGGGACTCGGGGGAAGTGAGTGGGGGCAGGGTGCGTGAAGAGACGGGGTGTGTGGGCGTGGTCCCAGCCAGTGGAGTGAGTGCGAGGGACCCCCCCGAGCCCCTCCGCGAAGCCTGGCTTCCAGCCCCCCTGCTTTCGAGCTCTGCCCGCGTAGAACCTAGGGTAAGTTGCCCGACTTCCCCGAGCCTCGTTTTTCTTATCTGAAGCGTGGGAACGCTAACAGTACCCACCTCCTAGAAGTGACTTGATGCTTATATTAGCTTATCAGCCCGAAGCTTCTGGCAGGTACTTCGTACTGCTCTGTGCCAAAGGCTCTGTAACTCCTAGCAACCCTTCGGTTATTACGGTGTCCAAGGAGGCAGCGGTATTATTGACTCCCTACCTCCTCTGAGAACATTTCCCTCCGTTCCACTCTTGGGTGAGGTTGGGACCAGCTGCACCCAACCAGTGTGTCAGTGAGCAGAATAAGCAGGGAGAACTTGGCGACAGAAGCGAGCGGAGGTAGTGAACTCCTTGTCCGTGAAGGCTGCTTGTAGCACTACAGCAACTGGTAGGTAAGAATCACAGTCGCTGTCACATATTGAAAGTATTATCGTGTAGTGCACCATGCTTGGCAGTTCGTCTGTAGGTAATACTCGAATACTCACTGAGTACCTGGTAGAGCTGGGATTTGAGGTCAGGCTGTGATCTTAGCAGTACTTTGTTAGGCTCCTTCCCTAATCCAGTAATAGTAATGATGATGGACCCAATCCTGGGGCTACAGTAACAGCTATTGTTCCTTGAGCGTTTTTATTCCAAGTGTTTTTTACTTTTAAAAAAAAGATTCTATTTGTGAGAGAGAGGAGAGAGAACACGATTGGGGGAGGAAGGAGCAGAGGGCGAGGGAGAAGCAGACTCCCCGCTGAGCAGGGAGCCCGATGTGGGGCTCCGTCCCAGGACTCTGAGATCATGACCCAAGCCGAAGGCAGACGCTTAACCGACTGAGCCACCCAGTTGCCCCTGGGCTAGGTGTTTTTTAAGCGCCATCTCATTTGATCTGGCTCACAGGCATTCTCAGAGGCGGTATAGTTAATCTACGGGCGAAAGAGACCGCCGAATCTCATGACCCAGCTACCAGGAGGTGAATTCCCTGTGGCAGTACACAGGTGTCTGTTAAGTAGTGTTTATAATTACTCCTGCCTTCAGAAGAGGTTCATGTTTTGGGAGGCAAACTTTAAATCTTAGGGTCTCACCAAGTAATGTATTTCAGAAAGCATATTCTAAAATCAATCACCTCTGGGACCGCTGAGGGTCCAGATATAATACAAACAACAACAAAATCTGGGATCCAGGAAGAATAGAATAGAATAACATACTTAGTTATTTTTATGTGGTTTATATACATGTGAGTGTGATGTTTTATGACATTGACTAGGACAGAGGAATAGATTGAGAATCACATATTGTTCGGACGAGTCTTTTATCCCACCTGTTTAAATAATGTTGTTTTCTAAAACATATTTTTAATGTCTGCTTTATTGAACTGCAACTGATTTTAACGGACTTTGGGTTTGGAGGCCTTTCGAAGGGAGCAAGGAGCAGAGACTCAGGGAAGCCTACTGCTGCTCCCCGCAGGACTTACCACAAGACAGTGTGTGCCTTTTTTATCCCTTTGTTTAGTGACTGGCCATGTCGCTGTCCCACCTGTACCGGGATGGGGAAGGCCACATGGATGACGATGACGATGAGCGGGAGAACTTTGAGATCACCGACTGGGATCTCCAGAACGAATTTAACCCCAACCGGCAGCGCCACTGGCAGACCAAGGAAGAGGCCACCTATGGAGTGTGGGCTGAGAGAGACTCAGATGAAGAGAGGCCCAGCTTTGGAGGCAAACGGTACTGGCCGGCACGGGGCTGCTTCCCCCTTGCTTTAGGGAAGCGGGGAAGATGGAGAGGGGGTTGGGCAGATACCCCACTAAATATACTTCTCTTCTGGCCTTACTGAGTCCTGCAGCTACAACATCAGCTAGGGAGGCCCAGCTTCCTCTTTGGCTAGAGGGCTGCTCTTTTGCTGACTGAACCATCCGTTGGTGTTTAACGAGCAGTTATATGTATTAGGTCTTATACTCCCATTCCTTGCCTTCCTGGATCCCAGACACTAGAGCATGGAGATAGGCGTTCATCAACAATTCCCACGGTGGAAGTCTGTAACTGACTTAGGACCTGAGGGAGAGTGTGACCTATACCGGGAGGCGAGGGAAGAATTCTCTAGAGAAACGACCCTTGAGCTTCTATGACAACAGAAGATAACGAGGGTGGTAGGGGAGAGGCAGGAGTATGCAGAGGCTCTTGAGGGGAGGTGACAGGTGTCCACGAGGGTACAGAAGGTGCTGCAGGCTGGAGTGGAGAAGAGGCCCGTGGGTCTGTGGTAGAGGGCAGATGACAGGGCTAGCAGTTATGTTTGGAGAAGACCTTTTGATGTGCAGAGTTGGCATGGAGCTCCAGGGGAAGGGGGAACTCTGTGAGGCAGAGACAGGGTCCTTGCAGGGTTGGTGGCAGGGAGATGAGGATTCAGCCCAGTGTGTTTCTCCTCAGTGTGAGGTCCTGTGTGCACCGGCCACAGCTCACTTGACCAGAGCTTGTAGCGAGTTTGGGTTTGTCTCCCTGTGCCGTCTGCGGCTATAGGCTCCAGCTTGTGGAGACTGTGCCTTTTTCACAAAGGAGGCTGGGGAGAAAGAATATGGAGATTGGCTCAACCCCTTCTCATCTGGCAAAGAAACCTGAAAGTGGATGATAGAAGGATCAGAGGTCAAGAATTACATAGCCATAAGATAATAACGGCCCCTTACTTGTTCTGCACTCGTTGGTATCCTTTATCTTGTCAGAAAAGTACCACTATCATCATCCCATTTTACAGATGAAGAAACTGAGGCCAAAAGCACACAGCCAGGCTGAGAATCTGGACCTGACTCCCGAGTTTGGGCTCTTAACCCCTAAGTTACATTGCATCTTTTAGGAAACAATCCTCTGAATTCTGTGACTGCTGTGGGGATGTTTAATGACAGGTTGGTCATTGTATAAAGGGAACCGAGGTTTATGACATTGTAAGTACTGTTCTCGGGACAGTCCTGGTCAGCATAGCTACCCTCCATCTCGCGGAGTTAATTTCCCAGGTATTTTACTTTAGTTTTTATATTACTAAAAAAGGTAATGGACTTGAAGTTTTTCTAAGAATTTGACCGATATAATTGTTAATATATTTTTTATTCATACAATTTCTTTTATTGTGTTTGATGGTTTTTATCAGAATTTCTTTCCTGCTTGGTTTTTGTACTTGAAATAGGTCCAAAACACATGCTTTTTAAAGCAAGTTAATTTTGAAACATGTAAAAGGAAAGTTGCGTTATCACGTCATATTTTGCATTTTTTTCCTTTCACTTTCATTGAGACATAATCAGTGCACTGTGTAAGATCATATTTTGCATTTTTAATCAACCCTGCCCTGACAGGTGACTCTTCAGCCATGCAGTTGCCTTGAACACATCAGGCAACAATGTTCGTGATTACAGGAAGCTAGATCTGGGGCCCTTTTGGTATAAGTGAATGTGTTGGTCTTTTAAAAAGGATCCCTGGAGGTCCCCTCTAAGGGGTTCACAGGCCAGAAGAGTTTCCACAAGGGATGCTGCAGAAGGTTCCTTATGGACCCCTGGGGGCCGTGTGTGTCCGCAGGGCCCGTGACTACTCCGCACCGGTCAACTTCATCAGCGCTGGCCTCAAGAAAGGGGCAGCAGAGGAGGCCGAGCTGGAAGATTCGGAAGATGAAGAGAAGCCGGTTAAGCAGGATGACTTTCCTAAGGATTTTGGACCCAAGAAGTTAAAGACGGTAACATCTTCATCTTAGGCTTGTGACCTTCGTAATGTCCTCAGGAGGTCATGCAGCCCAAGCATCTCCTACAGGTCGTGGGGGGGGGGGGCGGGGCGCTCAGCAGAGGCCGCTTGTGCGGGTTTCTCCCCGTGGTGGCGGGTTCCTTCGAGGTGCGAAGTGGGCAGTGCAGTCCCTTTGCTTTCCTAACACAAGGCACAGGTCTTTTTTGGTTCGTATGACGCTTTTCATGATGCTCTGACTGCCAGGCCCTTTTCCCGTCATCCAAGCTTGCTTTTTTAGGTTCTTCCTTCCTTTTCTTTCTCCATCAACTAAACTTTGGGTTTTTTTCTGCTCAGGGTGGCAATTTTAAACCCAGCCAGAAAGGCTTTGCAGGAGGAACCAAGTCTTTCATGGATTTTGGCAGCTGGGAAAGACACACAAAAGGCATTGGACAGAAGCTGCTTCAGAAGATGGGCTACGTCCCTGGCAGGGGCCTCGGGAAGAACGCACAAGGTGGGGCGCCAGCACCCTGCAGTCAGGCAGGAGGGCGGCGAGGCGGAAGAAAGGGGTGGGCTGGGGAGTGCCTTGCTTTGTCTCTTTTCAGAGCACCTGAACCCGGCCGCCTGCTCTGTCAGCAGCAGACAGTTGTGCCCCCCAGCTGTCTGCTTTATCACACTCCAACATAACACCTGTTCTGCAGGAGAAAGAGGCTTAGGCTTTGTAGAAAGCGGCTCAAACAGGCCGCAAACTGATAGGCTTCTTTGGGGCCTGTCCAGTGTTTCTTTTTTTTTTTTTTTAAAGATTTTATTTATTTATTCAACAGAGATAGAGACAGTCAGCGAGAGAGGGATCACAAACGGGGGAGTGGGAGAGGAAGAAGCAGGCTCATAGCAGAGGAGCCTGATGTGGGGCTCGATCCCACAACGCCGGGATCACGCCCTGAGCCCAAGGCAGATGCTTAACCGCTGTGCCACCCAGGCGCCCTGTGTCCAGTGTTTCTTAACAAATGAGTTTGTTACCAGTATTTATAAATAAGATACTTTTTAACCTAAGATTTCCAACTTTGCCTGGTAGGAATGGTCTTAGCTGCCAACGACCTCGTGGCCTCCACACTCTCTGTTGTCTTTTGTCCCGGCACGCTTCCCTGCACATGAGTTTTCCTGAAACTTGGAGGCACAGGAGCCGGCTATCCCTGCTCGTGGCTATTTGTCCTTCAGGAATATCAGTGAAACAGTGTGTAGCTTTTCCAGCCCTAGAGACCGGAACCCTGGCTGAGCAAATCCCACATTGGGGCCTCCGTTGGCGGCCAGCAGCCCGGTCTCCTGACCTCGGGCCCCGTCCACACAGCTCCACTCACACGTCCCTGGCTCCTTGATACCTAAACCACGCAGACCAAGCGCTTGGGATCTTCCTGCAGGACCTTGCTCGCTCTCCCCTTGACCTGTTTCTCGAGAGCCGTCACCAAGTACACATAAATAATAGTGTCGATAATCCAGATTCCACCCCCCTAAGTAGTTGTTCGGGTCACACCCAGGGTATGTTTTGAACACGTTAGGTGTGGGAAAAGTCCGAGAACCCCCATGGAGCTGGAGATGGTGACCTGGAATGAGAACAAGGGGACTGTCCTAATTCGAGCTTGTGACAGTTAGCTGAAGGGGCGGGTGGGTGGTCTCCGCTGAAATGCTGTCCCCGTCTCTAAACCCTTAGAAGAAAAGTTACTTCCAAGGCTTACGCGTGCCGTAAAGCAGGTGAAGTCTGGGAGGCAGGAGCGACCGAGTGAGACGGAGGGGGTCTCACTGAACTGCCACTTCGCCTGCCTTCACGCCGTCAGTAGTCTCTGACTGGTTCACTCCCTTACCAGAGCCCTCCTCCAAACTGTAGAGTTTTGCACGCCAGAGTTCCCACTTACGTATGAATAGTTCTTTCCTCCCAGTATACCAAAAAAAAAAAAAAAAGAATCCAAGTGGACAAAAATCTGTATTTAGGACACACATAGCCTAATGTCAGCAACCTGCTGGGTGGCCCCATAAATGCTTAGCAGTTTCAGATCCTATGGAACTTGAACAGTGTCCCAGGGGCAGAGGAGAGCCTGCCTTCCTGGGTTGTGTTACTCTGTGAGGACTGAGGAAGGGGGTTTCACTGATGGCTTGTCCTGTGATCTCGTTTCTCTCTTGCCGAAATTTGTCAGGTATCATTAACCCGATCGAAGCCAAGCAGAGAAAGGGAAAAGGTGCCGTGGGAGCTTATGGCTCGGAGCGGACCACGCAGTCCCTGCAGGACTTCCCCGCGGTTGACTCCGAGGAGGAAGCGGAAGAGGTAACCAGAGGTCGGGGGCCACGGGCGGGTGACGGGGGTCGGCCCGTGCTGGCGCGGGCTGTCCCGCGAGGAACGGCTTAGAGCCCGGAGCGCAGACACAGCAGCGGCAGTGTGCTTAGCGAGAGCAGGCAGCGCGGGGAAGCGCCCGCGTGGGAAGTAAGGTGGGGGGGTGACATACATAAATGGGGTGGTCAGGGAAGGCGTCTCGGGCAAGGAAACCACCCGTGCCTGCGTGGCAGAAGAAGGCACAGGCGTGGGGCCAGGCTTGAGGCCAGAGGACGCAGAGCGCGGAGCCCCGAGCCTGCCGGTGGAGAGGCCGTAGAGGCTGCGGCGGGCTGGCTCTCGTCTCGAGTGTGGCAGGGAGGCCGCCGGGAGCCGGGTGTCGCTCTGCTCCGGCAGCAGAAGGGGCCAGCTCTCCAGACTGAGGTACTTTTTCCCCCTTTGCATTTACGAGGGGAAGCAGGAGGCCGCAGACGTGTGCTGTCACTGTTCTTGTCACGGAGCCTGTCCTTTTGCTGAGGCAGCAGACGCCTACTGCTCGGAGTCGAGGGCTCCAGGCACGCAGCAGACGTGAGCGGGGAGCCGGGTGTGAGGCAGCGAGGAGTGGTGGGGCCTGCGGCCGACAGGCGAGGGCCTGGCTCTCCACGGGCCGGTTCCTGTTCGCCTCCAGGCAGTTGTTGCTATAAACACGGGCTCAGTAGTGCTTGATTTTCAGATTTTCCTGAAGTAGAAGTCCAGAGTTTTTTAGGGAAAAAAAATACGAGTTTAAAATCAGCGTGAGGAAACGAGGGCAAGCGCAAAACCCGCTTCTGTGGGCTGGACTCTCCTCCCCTCAGACCGAGCTTCCTTCTCCGCTGCAGATCCTCCTGTGGAAAGGTTTTGCAAACCCGGATTACAAAAGGTTTCTTCGCCCTAAGACTCGGGCCTGCTTATTTACCTTCATTTTCAATGAGAACCAAGGTTTTGTGTACTTAAAAAAAAATTCTTTATATTGTTTCCTGAGTTTTATATTGTCTCCTGAGGTGAATTTAAAACTAGCCTCGTGCTCGCCCCTCGTAGCTGCTCCGTAGCGTGGCCTTCGTCTGGGTGTTTCTCCTTCCGGTCTGGAGCACCTGCTTTCTGAACCTTCCCATGTCTAAGAGGGGCTGGCTGTCGGGGAGTCTCAGGAACCGGTTTTAGTATCGCACCGGCACACCGCTCAGCACAGAGCCTTGTGTCAATGGAAGACCACACGTAGTGAAGGTCTGTGAATGGTCTCCACGGCCCCAGCTGCTGTGAAAAGCGGCCTCTGTTGTTTGACCCACTGCCTCCCTCTGCCTCAGGAGTTTCAGAAGGAGCTGAGCCAGTGGAGGAAAGACCCCAGCGGAAGCAAGAAGAAGCCCAAATACTCATACAAGACAGTGGAAGAGTTGAAGGCCAAGGGCAGGATTAGTAAGAAGCTTGCCGCCCCCCAGAAGGAGCTTTCTCAGGTCAAGGTAAGGGGGCCCTCGGGATGGGCCCTGGGAAACACAAGTAATGCCACACCCAAGTCGGGTCAGTCACCAGACATTCTCTCGGGTCCTGTCGGGTCTTCTGTCTAGGCTCGTGAATTATTGTTTCTCACCGGGCGGTAGCTGCCCCCGTTCACTGCACTCACACGTCCAGGGACAGCTGTCGCGTTCTGAGGGCCGGGCACTCAGGGCGCACTCATGGTACGTGAGACAGTGGCCCCTTCTTCCTGAAGCGACAGTCTGTGAACTTAAGAACATTTCCGTGATAAAAACGCAGTGTGAAGATGGTTTTTAGTGAGTGTGTAATCCCAGAGAAGTACTAGATTATTTGGTCCCGCCCGTGTGGCTGGACCTTTAGCGGTTTTCTGGTTTGGTGTGGGGCTGGCTAGTTTGTATATAAGCCTTGTCTGTTTCAGACATTCTCTAAGGATAGATTCTTAGAAGTACAATCACCGAGTTAAAAATAGGAAGCTTTTTAAGGCTCCTGAATAGTGGAAAGGGTGCGCTAACTCAGTCTGTGACTAGGAGTGCACGAGAGCGTCCTCAGGGCATACCAGCATGGAGTATTCTCAGTTTTAGAAATGGATTAAATTTTCAGCCACTGTCAATGCGCCTATAGTCCTGGGTTTTCCATTACTTTCCCGAGTAGCCAGAGGACAAGGGTGACTGTTGTCTGTTGTAGTTCGGCGTAGGACTGTGTGTGTGTGTGTGTGTGTGTGTGTGTGTGTGTGTGTGTGTGTTTCCTGGTGGGGAGGGCTGGTAAGCCACGCAGCTGCACAGGTCCTAGCCAGAGACTTGCAGTCCGTAGACGCAGGCAGGGCCTGAGAAGTTCCGTGTTTAGTTTTCTCCAGCTGACTCTAATGCACGTGGCTCTTGGGGACACTCTTACTTCCAGTGCTGACCGATGGCTTTGTCTCAGTATGCTTTATATTTATACTCCGCTTTCTTGAAATGCTCATTTCCTAAGTTGCCCTTGCCTAATCACTGTTTTCTCACGTGTCATTTTGTTTCTAAGTCAAAAGACGACTTACTACAGAGCAGTGTGTCGTACCATTTAGGCAATTAGGAAACACAGAGGCAAAACTATTCTTTTCCTTCCTTTCTATAGGTTACCAGTTTTAACACCTTGATGCACGTCCTTCTAGATCTCTTTCTTTACCTAAATATGCATTTTTCTTCTACCGCAATGTGACGGTCTGATTGCATATGCTGTTTTATTACCGGCCTCCATCAGTGCCGCCTCTCCTTTGCCGTGGAACTAGATTTCTTCTCAGCTAAGTAGTCTGTACTCGCAAGGGACCAGTTTGGAAGTGCCAGCTGCGTCCAGTGGTCCCATCCCTTGACCCTCCTGTGTCAGTGCTGCAGGGGTGGGGGGCGCTCCTGCGGCCCCCCCCAGCCTCCCGCCATAGCGGGGCTCACGCGCACCTGCACCCGTGTCCTGCCGTCTTGCGCTCTCCCAGGGTGGTGATGGCGCACGCTGACCCTCCGCCCCGCCCCCTCCTCCCAGGTCATCGACATGACCGGCCGGGAGCAGAGGGTCTACTACAGCTACAGCCAGATCAGCCACAAGCACAGCGTCCCCGACGACGGGCTGCCGCCGCAGTCCCAGCAGCTGCCGCAGCCCGGCAAAGAGGCCAAGGCGCCGGGCTTCGCGCTGCCGGAGCTGGAGCACAACCTGCAGCTGCTCATCGACCTCACGGAGCAGGAGATCATCCAGAGCGACCGGCAGCTGCAGCACGAGCGGGACATGGTGGTCAACCTGTCGCACGAGCTGGAGAAGATGTCGGAGGTCCTGGAGCACGAGGAGCGGGTCATCGCCAACCTCAGCAAGGTCCTGGAGATGGTGGAGGAGTGCGAGCGGCGCCTGCAGCCCGGCTGCAGCGACCCCCTCACGCTGGACGAGTGCGCCCGTGTCTTCGAGACCCTGCAGGACAAGTACTACGAGGAGTACAGGATGTCCGACCGCGTGGACCTCGCCGTGGCCATCGTCTACCCGCTCATGAAGGAGTACTTCAAGGAGTGGGACCCGCTGAAGGTGGGTGGCTGGTGAGATGAGCCCCTCTGCTCCCGCCCGGGGTGGGGGGGTGAGGGGGGTGGGCCCGGGCCCGGAGAGGCTGCACAGGGCAGGGCGGCTGCGTCACGGCCGCGTCTCCCCCCAGGACTGCGCTTACGGCACCGAGGTCGTCTCCAAGTGGAAGAGCCTCCTGGAGAACGACCAGCTTTTATCCCACGGCGGGCAGGACCTCTCGGCAGACGCCTTTCACAGGTACTGACATGGGGACGGGGAGGAAGATGCCGCTGGGGAGGGTGGGGACTGGTCCTGCTCTAGAGGTTTCTGTTCACTCATCCACCCTGTGCCCATCAGCGTCATGCATGGGCTGGGCGCCGGGCTTGCCCTGGGAGTAAGGCAGACAGCTTCGGTCTGCAGGGAGTGGAAAAGGCAGGTGGAGGGGTAAAGAAGCAGACAGACAAGGCCAGGGATGGAGAACAGAAAGGACACACCCGTTTGGGGTGGCAAGAGTAGTTGGAAGCAGACGTCTCTGAGAGGAGGTGACATCTGAGTTGTGACCCACGAGGTGAGTCAGCTGCTCACAGAGCTCTAGTGGGAAGGCAGGCTGTCCCTGGAGAGGGGACTCTTGTGCCCCCACAGCAACCCTGCCAGGCAGGTGGGAACTGGCAGGGCGCCCCAGGCCCTGCGGATGAGCAGGCGGCTGGGCGAGCAGGGATGAGGCAGGTGCAGGTCCGGCCAGTATGGGGACTGGCCCGGTGGTTTGCTGTGCTTGCATTTCGGTACCTTTTTCTTTCTTATTTCGGAGAGGTGGTGGGCGTATTTGGTCTGCTTTGAAACCTATCCTTGCGGTTAGGCTGCCCGCTGCCTTTCTCCCACAGGCTGATATGGGAGGTCTGGATGCCTTTTGTTCGAAATATCGTCACCCAGTGGCAGCCAAGGAACTGTGACCCGATGGTGGACTTTTTGGACAGCTGGGTGCACATTATTCCCGTGTGGATCTTAGATAACATCCTGGACCAGCTCATCTTCCCCAAGCTGCAGAAGGAGGTAGGGCCCTGAGTTGTGGGGGGACCGCTGGCGTAACCAGGGGCCCTTCTCTGCTCTCTTGGTGCCGTCAGAAGGCCTGGAACAAACCAAATCTGCTGACACGGTTACTATCCTATGGGTAACTCCAGCCCTTTTGTTGGCACGGTTTCCCCAGAGCCTCCCTGTTTAAGGAGGGAATCCATTTTCTTGGTTTCTCTCATGCGAACAGAACGAGTGCCATCGCGGAGATTCCGTGCTTGCCCCGGGGGCGTTAGTTTGGTTGTGCAGAGGCCTGTGGGAACTCCGTGCTCTCGGCCACACAGTGCATCTGAACTGCTGCTTTGTCCCACGCCTTCTGCAGGTGGAAAACTGGAACCCGCTGACGGACACTGTGCCCATCCACTCCTGGGTCCACCCGTGGCTGCCCCTGATGCAGGCGCGCCTGGAGCCCCTCTACTCCCCCATCCGCAGCAAGCTGTCCAGTGCCCTGCAGAAGTGGCACCCCAGCGACTCCTCTGCCAAGCTCATCCTCCAGCCCTGGAAAGACGTCTTCACCCCGGGCTCCTGGGAGGCGTTCATGGTCAAGAACATAGTGCCCAAGCTGGGTGAGGAAATGGGGAAAGGGCATTAGGTCTGGCAGCTTTGGTGCCCTTGTGTCCTGGCCAGCAGTAAGGATCTGGGTTTCCTAAAACATGGGCTTGGAGCTCCCAGAGAAAGCCGGGGACGCAGTATTGCTTGCCACGCGAAGTGCCATCCTGCGCACAGAGGTGGGAGATAAATGTACCCGGGGTCCTGACGACATCAGCGGCCTCAGACTCTGCAGGCCTCCTGGCTCCTGATTGGTCTGGTTGGGGCTTCTGGGAACATGCTAGGTGTTGGTGTTCTGAGATTTTCGTGGTATTTGATTTTAAATACGTATTATGTCTGGGTTATAAAAGAAAACGGTTTTTAAGAATTGCCATGTCAAGAGCTTAAAACTGACGGATAAAAGCAGATTTAGCCCAGTGTTGTCCGCTGAGGAGTTTGCTCTGTGCGTCTGTGACTCTGCCTTAAAGCCTGGGCTGCTTTCGCAGGGATGTGTCTCGGGGAATTGGTCATTAACCCCCACCAGCAGCACATGGATGCTTTTTACTGGGTCATCGACTGGGAAGGAATGATCTCTGTATCCAGCCTGGTGGGGCTGCTCGAGAAGCACTTCTTCCCCAAGTGGCTTCAGGTACACCCTGCTCTGCTGTGGTTGGGGGGCGGGCTGGGATGGAGGCGGGTCTGACTGGAGCTTGATCCCTGGACCGCTGTCAGGTCGCGCTCGCACACAGAACAAAGATGAGCAGTAATCCCAGCAGCCACTATTTACCGAACATACGCCACACCCCAGATGCTAAGCACCTCTTGTGCGTTCGCTCTACTCCTCACACCGCACCTTTGGGGGGGGGGCGTCGTAGCCCTGTTGTTTAGAGGCTGAGGTTCAGCGAATTTACATTCAAAGGCACTCTGCTGCCAAGCTGACTCCACATTCCACACTAAATGACAGACAGTTCAGCCCCTACAAGTGTCACGAGCTTCTAGGACCACAGTCAGACCAAAACAAAAGGCCCCTTGGGAAGTTTTGCTCCCATTCGCCACCACTGTGGACGCAAGTTTCTGATTTGTTTCTTTTTGGCAGGTGCTGTGCTCTTGGCTCAGTAACAGCCCGAATTATGAGGAGATCACCAAGTGGTACCTGGGCTGGAAGTCGATGTTCTCAGACCAAGTGCTGGCACACCCATCTGTCAAGGACAAATTTAACGAAGCACTTGACATCATGAACAGGGCGGTGTCCTCCAATGTCGGTGAGTGCGGATTCTGCTCTGGATGTCCTTGTCCTGAGCGCCATACTTCTGAACATGCACATGACACAGAAGCAAGAGTTTTCGGGGACCTGTGGGCTGTCCGCTCTAACACGGACTCTTCCCCACCGGACCCCCCTGCCTAGCTCTCCCCGCACTGGGAGGGGCACAGGGTCCTGACCCCAGCCTGACGGCAGCCGGATTCACACTAGGGGGGAGCCTGCCTCTAGGGCCACCTTCCAGGTTTGCCGGCATGCCTGTGGAGAGCTCAGTGTGCCAGTCCAGTGCGACAGCTCGCTGCATGGAGTTGGGACACAGCCTCTCCTCACCTGGCCTATTTATTTGTGAAACAGAATGCCTACTTCTAGATGTTTCTTAACTTAGAGGGGTGAAGTGAGCCACAGTCCGTACAGCCCTTTGCAGCTGGTGTCTTTGTTGTCTCAGAAGTAGGCAGGTGACTGTCCACTTAATACCCATCCCCATCTTCTGCCCAGGTGAGTCACTGTCTAAGTCCCTACACAAGGGCCACTGTGGTACCCAGGCCAACCCTGCTCCAGAGAGAAGCTCCATAAGGCTGAGAGCTTGGTCAACGTCACACAGCTAGAGTGGCAGCTGGGACCGTAATTTCTATTTCCTGAACCTTTAATCCTTTGAGCCTGTTACATGAAAAGAGGGTTCATAGAGTATATATTCTGTTGAACGAGGCAGATAGACTTCCACGCTTTCTCTCATCCAGGCCCCTCAGTGGGCCGTCCCCATTTTCATACTCTCTAGAAACTCTCCCTCGGCCGCCCCGGCCCCAGGCCACCTCCTAGAGCTGTTCCCACCCGTTTCCCTCAGCACTGGACACTTGCACTGCACTTGCACTGCACTTGCACTGCACTGTCCTTCAACATCTATTTGAGCTCCCCAAATGCATTCTAAATTCTTCCAGGGCCGGGGCCTCTGTGGAGAAGCTCAAAGTAAACTAGGCTGGGCCGTGTGTTGTCAAGGTTTCCAGCCCTGGAAGGATCGAGCTCTCGCAGGAATTCATGCTAATCATCCCTCTGGTTACTACACATTAGCCAAAAACCTTCAGACCAATTTTTGTGACAGCAGGCAGTTGTCTAAACTTGCTCAAGGTGCTTGCCATCTGCCTTAGTGCTTTGTGTCTAGGAGGCCCAGCTGCCCCTCCCTCCGAGTCACAAGCGTCCATTTCTGTGCGGTTGGAACCCCTCTCCTCACGCCCCTCCCCCCCGGCTCTCCCAGGTGCCTACATGCAGCCCGGAGCGCGGGAGAACATTGCCTACCTCACGCACACGGAGCGGAGGAAGGACTTCCAGTACGAGGCCATGCAGGAGCGACGGGAGGCTGAGAACATGGCCCAGAGGGGCATCGGCGTGGCCGCCAGCTCCGTGCCCATGAACTTTAAGGACCTCATTGAGACCAAGGCCGAGGAGCACAACATCGTCTTCATGCCGGTCATCGGAAAGCGACACGAAGGGAAGCAGCTCTACACGTTTGGCCGCATCGTCATCTATATCGACCGCGGCGTGGTTTTCGTCCAGGGCGAGAAGACCTGGGTGCCCACCTCCCTGCAGAGCCTGATTGACATGGCCAAGTAGGGGGCAGGCTGCGCCCTGCGCTGGAGAGAGGGCATGGGCGGGGGCGTGGTCACGAATAAATGGTATTTTAAACCGCCTTCCAAAGAGCAGTTACTCTCCATCCAGGAGATGTTCCCGGTCAGGTCGCCAAGAAAGGACATAAAACGTGACGCTATAGATAGTGCCTCAGTCTTTATACCGAGCCCTCCACAGCACGTGCGCCTGAGGAGAACCGGACCGCGTGCTTCCCGTGCTCTGAGGCCTGGCCTGCGGCAAAGAAGGGGGCGCTCGCGCTCCCTCTGTGGCCACCCTCCCTGTCCTCTCTGGTGGCAGCTGCTTCTGCCGCACCAGCACCCAACACATCACCGCGAGTTCCAGTCAGTGGCTGAAGGATCTCTTGTCTGGTTCCTGATGATTTCAAGGTCCTCACAGTCCTGATAGTCCGGTTCTTCCCGAAACGCCCAAGTGTCTGTGGGGAGCTGTTGCAGCTTCTGTACAGGGAACCAGTGGACGGAGGTATCGTTGAATACGTCCGCGTACTGTGACGTCTCGGGCAGCTCGAGCTCCTCCAGTGCTTTTAAGATCTGAGCAGGAGAAGTCAAATGTAAAATACACGACCCTGACGGTCACAGTAAGCCCACAGTGCTGGGCGCCACGTAGGAGTCACCCCCAGGTCACCCTTTTCCAAGAGAAAGGACTAGGCTATGTTGACTTAAGTGCTTCTGTGATGAACTGGGAGCTCCAAGGGCAGGGAGTGTGCGGGACCGGTACCGACAATGAAGGACAGGTCCTTGCTTTCTGGAACACAGAGCTATCGAGAAAGCTCGCTGAGCGCAGTGACTTCACTCTGCCCGCATGAGCCCCCACGAGCTTCCTCCCGCACACGTGAAGACAGAAGTCACAGCACCGGGGAGATGGTCTGGTTGCACACCCTCTCCATCCCAGCCCCTTTGTCTACACAGATACCTTTGCAATGTAGGGATAGTTCTTCTGTAGAATCCTTGCCAGCAATCTAGAAATAAAAACCCAAAACAAGCCCAGCGTGATTAGGAGGTATGGGAGTGGTTTTATCGAACTTAAAGACATACAGAAAGACAAAGTGGTTTAAAGATAGCATACATTTTAAAAAGGAGGGGGAATGTGGAGTAGGTTCAATAATCCGTAGAAAATGTGAACGCCCCGTAAGCACCCCTTTCGTCAAGGGAGCAGTGACAGCGGACAACTAAGGCGTGTGCAGCTGAGGGAGCAAATGGTTCTGCCACTTTTAAAAAACACTTGTTTGCCTTCAGGGAAGGAAGGAATTCTCGAATTCTCGGCCAACAGACCTCCTTAACTCTAGCTTGACTCGGGGTTGCCGTCCTGTCTAGTAACCCTGTCCGCTTTCCTACAGACCAGCGTCTGCCGCGTGTGGGTCCGTCAGGAAGCCCCCCCACCCCGGCCCACAGGACCGTTGCGCGCTCCCTCACCTTTCCTCGAGTCCTCTGAAGCTGTTCCCAATGATGAGCATTTTGGCAAGGGCGTCTACCGACCAGTTACTCCACAGAAGGTTGTTGTACAGGGCTGTGCCGCAGTGGGGCATGTAGAAAACGGTGGGCTCGCCGCCGACGCTCCGGCATCCTTCCTGCGGGGCCGGCAGGCACGGTGAGCTGCGGTGGGAGCAGCTCCGATCTTCCCGGAGCTGGGGGGCACATCCGGGAGGCGCTGAGCGCTCTCACCACGCAGTAACGACAGCGTACTGAGGTGAGGGGACACACGTTAGCCACCCTGACTGTGCGCTTTCACCACACACACGTGTACCAAGTCATGTCGCATGCCTTAGACTTACACGAACTAATACGTCCGTTACAGCAGCGCCTTGGGAGGGAACCAGGACTGCGAGGGAGGCAAGCTGAAACCACGCGGACACGAACCCCTTCCTCTGCGAACACTTAGGTTATAATGTGGCCTGACGGAAATGTACAGATGATGTGGGCCTCACAGTCGGGAAATCGTGAGGTCCAGAGAGAACTTGTGTTTACTCAACAGATGTGTGTCCCATGAACACAGAAAGCTCTGGATCAGCAGAGGGGCTTCTTGGGTCCGTGACAGCAAGGGCAGAGTGGTGACAACGGTTACTGGCCCCATGGACTGTGCTCGGGAAGCCTCCAGGCCTCCCAGGTCCCTTTCTGCAGATGCCTATTGCAGTCAGTCCCTCCCAAATGTCCCCTGGGGGACACACTGCCCCTCCTGAGGACCGTGGCTCCAAAGCCGGACCCGAGGCAGGGACGCAGGCCCTGCCTCCCCTGGGCCTCTCCGCTCTGCACTCTCCTCCTCCCTTCTGTTCATCGCCAACAGGCAGGAGCCTGCCCGGGTCCATCCAGCCAACTCCTGGCGGACCTGCAATCCCAGAGCCGACCTAGGAAACCTTCCTCCAGCCCCTCACGCTGCGAGGAGTGCCCTCCCCTCTCTGTTCTGCTCACCACCTACTTGTTTACAGGCCACACGCCCTGATGGGATCCTGGGCTCCCTGGAGACCGGGACTGCATCTGTCTTGGCCTCCCTGCAAAGTCCTTGCCCGCTCAGGAAAGATGACGTGAATGGAGTGGCAGGGTTTCAGGGCCCCGCCAACATTGGTGAAGGAGTCTCTTCTCTCAGCGGGGCCTGATTTTTGGGTTTCATAATAATAAGATGGCCGTTTTGGAACACGGAGAGGGATCCAATGATTATTCTGTAATCCCCCCAGCAATGCAAAGTGGCTCGCGGGGGTGTGTGCCTACACTGGCTTCAGCCCCCTGCTGGTGAGATGAGCTTCCTCCGGGTCTCACAAATTTCACCTCCAGGGCGGAAGACCCCCCCCAGAGCTCACAGCCTGATGCTATGCATGTGACTGGGCTACCGTGCAGAGAGAGATTTCTGTCCCGTTCTAGGACGTCCCCTAGCACAGGGTAGATCCCAACCAGAAAGCCGTCATGCGAGGCACCGAGACTGTGTATCCTTTTATTTTTTAACACCAACAGTACCAACTCGGGAAATTATCAGAGGTTCCTGATTATGGGATTCTCAGTAGAATTTTGCAAGTATAACAGGTTTCAGTCCATGCCATTTGTGCCGTTTGGTTTTTTTGTGACAGGCACCACATAGGCCATGATGTGGGTCACTGATGCGTCCCCTATGGCAGGCGCCGGGAAGGCAAGTGAGCAGTGGGAGGGAACGGCGGCTACTGCAGACCAGGGGCGTCCATGGGGCACGGCCTGGGGCCCTCCTCGGGCAGCAATCACCCAGCCCTCCTGCTCCCCTTCCCCAAGCCACTCACCTCGTTCTCGCTGAGAACAGTCACACCGAGGCTATTCAGAACTGCGATTTCTAGTTGGCTAAACAGAGGATCGTACACCCAGCAGTGCCTTCTGGGAATCTGCGGAAGGGAAGAGTGAGTTCTATCAACCCAAAGACCTGTGCGTGTACTCTGGGAAGACCAAGGGAGGGGTGATCAAGAATCCAAAAATGTGGGGTGCCTGGGTGGCACAGCGGTTAAGCGTCTGCCTTCGGCTCAGGGCGTGATCCCAGCGTTATGGGATCGAGCCCCACATCAGGCTCCTCTGCTATGAGCCTGCTTCTTCCTCTCCCACTCCCCCTGCTTGTGTTCCCTCTCTCGCTGGCTGTCTCTATCTCTGTCGAATAAATAAATAAAATCTTTAAAAAAAAAGAATCCAAAAATGTACCCGGCACTTTTCCAGGAAGAGAAGCAAAAATGTGAGCTGGTGTCTAGCTGTGACGCAGGTGGCAAAGTTCCCGATGCCATAACACACACACTTCCAACGGCAGGTTCCCGGGACCGGGGTCTCTCCTGGGGTGGAGCCCGGAGTCACAGCAGACGTATCTGGCAAGGAGTCAAGATGCAGGTTTCTGAGGGCTTCCGCAAGAGTCCCCTCAGGGGCCTTCAGTTGTTCCAGATGTTTTGTAAGACAGCTGTTGATGGTTTCTGAAAGAGCAGGCCCGAACACAGTCAGAGGGCATGCTCTGACCCTGTGAGCCAAATCCTTCACAGAAGTCCACAGGCCCAGGGAGAAAAGGAGCAAGTCGGGAACACTTCAGCTCCTCAGGGAAAAGGCCGCAGGCCTCACCCCCAAACACGCCTGGGAGATACAGCCAGGCCCACCAGCATCACAGGCTGTCCCGGGTCCCTGCGTGCCCCCCCGTCCCCTGCCTGCAACCCGAGAATGTTCCAGCAAAGAAGCAGGCTTCATGTATGGGCACAGCTTCCACCCAGAACTCTACTGTGAACTGTGTCTCACTTGGTAGGAGGTACCTGGTACACGTGGCTTATGCTCTGAAGTACCTACTTTTTGGATTATAACAAAGAACAGAGGAACAGAGCTCTCAAAATCACACTATAAAAGGCTGGGAATCGGAATATTTAATGTGTAAAAAGTTCAAAGCAAAAAAAAAGGAAGGCTGGGGCTTTTGGAGTCTAATGAAAAACACTCTGTTTAAATCTTCTCACACGGCAGTGGGTTCTCGTCTCTCATTATACTGGCACTCAATTTATTTGAACAAATCTGTACACAAAACAAAAAGCAAAAGGCCATACGTCCCCAGTTCCCACAGTCAGACACCGATTCTCACTTAGTAGTAAAGCTATCTGTAAATACGAGCCCAGCTCGGAAAGGCTGCGGGCAGAGCTGGCTCTTCCAGTCCTTGCTGCTCCAAGTCCTGGAGGAAGCTTGTCAGAAGAAACTTGACAGCAGGTATCAAGCTTCTCACTGCCTGTCACTGAGTTAAGTCCACTTCTGGGAATAGGTCCTGAGAGGGTCATCCTGAATTTGGTAAGAGCTTTAAGCATAAAGGCACTCATCAAACAGTAATGTGTAAGAACAAAAAAAGAAAACCAAAGGAAACGAACTAAATGTCCCTCGATAAAAATTCTAACTGCTGTACGTTCCCTCCCCGTATTAACGTTTATGTTGCCACAGACTGTTTGGGAAGCGGTTAGAACCGCATGGAGACAAACAGGTCTACGTGGCAATGTCGAGGCAAAGAGCACGTGAAGAATAAATTTCAAAGACAGCGGAAGCGGATGTTGACGGCCTCCCGTGCCCAGGCAAGCAGTGTCCCAGGCACTTCACCGAACAGCCTCATTTAATCCTCAAAATTACAGCACAGTGTATGCACGCTCTCACCTCCCTTTCGCAGATACAGAAACTGAGGGTCAGGGCCAGTCAGTGCCAAGATACACAGCGGTGAGCAAGAAGTCAGAATTAGAACCCACCTCTGCGAAGAAAAACGTCACCAAATACGGACTGGACTCCTTTCTTTGCCCACATTCAGGCCCTCCTCCCACGCCCTCCACCCCCGGCTCTGGCCATCTGGTACCCACCTAGTGCCAGACTCCAGAAATCCGAAAGAAGCAGGTCCTTCCTGTTAAGAGAAAAAGGCATGGTCATCTCCCACCCTTCTCCGGGCCGCCCCCTCAGTGACCCTTCTCCCGACCACGAGCTGGGTGTAGGGAGGATGGGGCGCCCTCACACAGCACCTGGCCTGGCGTGGCGGGGGGGGGATCCATAGCGCCCATGTCCAGAGCAAGACTGCTGGTGCTCGGAGAGGGCAGAAGGGTGGCTAGAGGACATCCTGATTCCAGGGTCCCCTCTGGGTCTCTTCTGTATCCTCGGTCCACACCACAGGCTGGCACAGAGGCCGAGCTCCACGGATAGTTGCTAGATGCACAGATGGAGCCCCTCTGAGCTTTAGTTTCCTCACCTCTAGAATGGGGAAAAGAATCGTCCCTATCACGCAGGGTTCCAGAAGGGATCAAATGGGTCAACACACAGCAAGGGGCCTCGCACACAGCAGGGACTCAATAAACAGTCTTTCTTATTACAAATCACTCCAATATGAAAGTAAAAGGAGAGACGAAACCAGTGTCTGGGCTTTCTTTATTCGAGTCCACTGGCTGACACAAACCCAGAGCAGAGCACAGTCAACAGTGACTTAAAATGAACTCAACGGTTTTTCTGATCGAAAGACATACAGTGGATGAAAACACAATACCCACCCATGTGCCACCCACAAGAGACTCACTGTGGATGTAAGGACAACACAGACCAACAGTGAAGGGACAGAAAAGATATCCTGCGCAAGTGGGACCCAACACGGAGCTGGAAGAGCTATAATCTGACAAAATAGAATTCAACGCTGTTTAAACACATACCAAATTTGTGAGATGCAGCAAAAGTGGTTCTAAGAGGGAAGTTTATAGCGATACAGGCCTGCCTCAAGAAGCAAGACAAGTCTCAAACACACACCGTAACATGACACCTTGTGACCTGGAAAAGGAGAACAAAGGAAGCCCAAACTTAGTAGAAGGAGGGAAATAACAAAGATCAGAGCAGAAGTAAATGAAAGAGGGACTAAAAACCCAGAAAAGATCAGGGTGCCTGGGTGGCTGAGTTGATTCATCATCTGACTGTTGATTTCGGCTCAGTTCATGACCTCAGGGTCTTGAGATCAAGCCCCGCATCAGGCTCTGTGCTCAGTGTGGCATAGGGTTGGGATTCTCTCTCTCCCTCTGCCTCTACCCCTGTGAACTCTCTCTCTCTCACTCTGTCTAATAAATAAATAAATAAATCTAAAGAAAAAAAGACAAAATTGATCATCCTTGAGCTACACACACCAAGAAAAAAGAAAAGAGGAGACTTAAATTCAGAAATGACAGAGGGGATATTACAACGGATACCACAAGAACCCAAAGGCTCAAAGGGACTACTGTGAACACTATACAACAGCAATTTGGACAACCTCAAAGAATCAGCAATTTATTTGTTTTTATGTTTCAAGTTTGTATTTAAATCCTAGTTAGTTGGCACACCCAGGTGGCTCAGTCGGCTGAGCGTCCGACTCTTGGTTTCGGCTCAGGTTGTGATCTAAGGGTCCTGGGACCTAGCCCCACGTTGGGCTCCAAGCTCAGCATGGAGTCTGCTTGAGACTCTCTCTCTCCTCCTCTTTCTCTGCCTCATGCTCTCTCTCCCTCTCATATAAATAAATAAATATCTTAAAAATAAATAAATAAATAAATTCTAGTTAGTTAATATACATAGAATAATATTAGTTTCAGGAATAGAATTTAGTGATTCAACACTTAAAGCACCAGTGCTCATCATATCAGCAATTTTGAAAACCTCCCAAAAAAACAAATTCCAGGACTAGACACCTCCAATGGTGGATTCTACAATTCAGGGAAGAATTCATACCAGTCCTTCTCAAACTTTTCCAAAAAAACAGAAGAGAAAGCTTTCAAATTCATTTGCTGAGGCCAACATTACCCCGATACCAAAACCAGACAAGGACACCCCAAGAAAAGAAAATTACAGGCCAGTATCCCTGATGAACACAGATGCAAAAATGTGCAACAAAATACCAGCAAACCAAGTTCACCAATATGCTGAAAGGATCATATACTATGATCAAGTGGGATTTATTCCAGGAATGCAAGGATGGTTCACATGTGCACATCAATCAAGGTGATACATCACATTAACAACATGAAGAATAAATATCATGTGATCATCTTGAGAGATGCAGAGAAAGCATCTGACAAAATTTAATATCCATTTATGATAAAAATTCTCAATAGAGTGGGTATAGCAGGAACATACCTCAACATGATAAAGGCCACATATGACAAGCCCACAGACAACATCACATCCGAAAGTGAAAAGTTTCAGCTCTTACTATTTCCTTAAGATCCTCTAGGTTAGGAACCTTCCAGATCTTTCCTTGCCACTTTTACTCAACACAGTATATTGGAAATCCTAGGCAGAGCAATTATGCAAGAAAAATAAACAAAAGTCATCTAAATTGGAAAGAAAGAAGTAAAACTGTCACGATCTGCAGGTCACATAGTATCTAAGGAGAGCCTTAAAGACTCCACTGGAAAACTGTTCCAACTAATGACTGAATCCAGTCAAGGTACAGGAAACAATATCAATACACAAAAATCTGTTGAGTTTCTATACACTAACAATGAACTATCAGAAAAAGAAATTAGGAAGATAATCCGACCTGCAGTTGCATCAAAAAGAATAAAATACCCAGGAATAAACTTCACCAAGGAGGTGAAAGCCTATATACTGAACACTGCAAGATGTTAAGGAAAGAAATTGAAGACAACACATGCAAATGGAAAGTCATTCCATGCTCATGGACTAGAAGAATTCATAGTGTTAAAATGTCCACATTTCCCCAAACCATCTACAGATTCAATGCCATTCCTATCAAAATTATAATTGCATTTTCACACAGAAATAGAACAAAGGATCCAAAAATTGATATGAAGCCACAAAACAGCCAGAGCAATCTGGAGAAAGGGGAACAACGCTAAAGGTATCACACTCGCCGATTTCTGACTATTACAAAGCTAGAGTAATCAAAACAATCTAGTGTTGGCATAAAAATAGACACGCAGATTACCAGAACAGAAGAGAGAGCCCAGAAGGAAACCCACACATATATTGTCCAATATCTTATGACCAAGCAGCCAAGAATATACAAGGGGGAAAGAATAATCTCTTTACTAAATGGTGCTGGGAAAACTGGCCAGCCCCATGCAAAAGAATGAAACTACACCACTATATTAAACCAGACACAAACATTAACTCAAAATGGATTCAAGACTTGAATATGAGACCTGGAACCATAAAACTTTTAGCAGAAAACACAGGGGAAAAGCTACTTGACATAGGTCTTGGTAGTGATTTTTTTAAACCTGATATCAAAAATAAAAACAACAACAACAACAAAACGTGTGGGACTACATCAAACTAAAAAGCTTCTGACCAGCAAAGGAAACCATCAACAAAGTAAAAAGGCAACCTACTGGATGGGAAAACATTTACAAATCATATATCTGATAAGGGGTTAATATCCAAAATATAAAGAACTCATGCAACTCAATAGCAAAAAAAACCCAAAAACAAAAACAAAACAAAAAACCCCCACAAACAATCTAATTAAAAAATGGGCAGATCCAAATAGACATTTTTCTAAAGAAGACATACAGATGGTCAACATGAACGTGAAAAGAATGTTCAACATCATTAATCATCAGGGAAATGCTAATCAAAAGCAGAATGAGACACCACTTCACACCTGTTAGAATGGCCACTATCAAAAAGACAAGAAATAACAAGTACTGGTGAAGATGTGGAGAAGAGGAAAACCCTTGTGCACTGTTAGAGGGACTGTGGATTGGTGTGGCCACTATGGAAAACAGTACAGAGGTTCCTCAAAAAAAATTAAAAATAGAACGACCATGTGATCCAGCAATTCCCCTTCTGAGTATTTATCTGAAGAAAATGAAAACACTAACTCAAGAGGGTATATGCACCCCTGTGTTCACTGCAGGATTATTTACAACAATGAAAATATAGAAACAACCTAAGTGCCCATCAGTGGATGAATGGATAAAGAAACTGTGGTATATACACACAATGGAGTATTACTCGACCGTAATAAAGAATGAAATCTTCCCATTGGCAACATGGATGGGCCTTGAAGGCATTATGCCAAGTAAAACAGGCCAGACAGGAAGACAAATACTATAGATCACTTACATGGGGAAAATTAAAACAAAACAAACAGAAAACTGAGCTCACAGATACAGAGAACAGATGGGTGGTTGCCAGAGGTAGGGAGCTGGAGGTGGGAGAAATGGGTGAAGGGGTCAAAGGAAAAAGAAAACAAGCCCAATTATAGCATCTTATTTTTTTTTTAATTAAGTAAGCCGTACCCTCAACGTGGCTCAAACTCATAACCCTGAGATCAAGAGTCGTATACTCCACCGACCAAGCCAGCCGGGGGCCCTCAATTATAGCGTCTTCTGATGCTCAATGTTTGGAGAAAGGCTAAAGTGATTTCATCTAAGATATTATTTGGTATACTTGAAAAAAAAAAAGAAAGAAAGAACGAACGAATGAACGAACCCAGACTTCAGAGTCATACACTCAGGTCTGTATTTGGTTCCAATATTTACTATGATATTGAGCAAGTTTCTTAACCTCTTTTGTGCCTGTGTTTCCCCAACTCTGAGGATAATACGAATATTTACTTTTAGAATAGCCTTTATTTTTAAAAAAATTTTAAGAATAGTTTTTAGAATTAAATGAGATAGAGGTCACTTAGAATAGTACCTATGACAGTAAGCCTTCAATAAATATTATTTAAAAAAACAAAACAAAACTTATTCTGGGGGTGCCTGGGTGGCACAGTTGGCTAAGCAACTGACTCTTGCTTTCAGCTCAGGTCATGATCTTGGGGTCCTGGGACAGAGCTCCAGGTCAGGCTCTGCGCTGCTGATTTCTCCTTTCTTTCTTTCTTTCTTTTTTTTTTTTTTCTTTCAAGTTTTCAAGAAGGAAATTGGAAACTCACAAACATGGAGATAAAACAACGGGCTACTGAAGAACCAATGGGTCCATGAGCAAATCCAAAGAGAAACCAAAACATACTTTGAGACAAATGAAAATGGAATACGACATAACAAAATTTATGGAATGCAGCAAATGTGGTTCCAAGAATGAGGCACCTGGCTGGCTTAGTTGGTGGAGGGTTGTGACTCTTGACCTTGTGGTTGTGAGTTTGAGCCCCACATTGGGCAGAGAGCTCACTTTAGTTTTTTGGCTTATTTTTAAAGATTTCGTTTATTTATTTGACAGAGATAGACAGAGAGAGATTGAGCACAAGCAGGGGGAGTAGCAGGCAGAGGGAGAGGGAGAAGCAGGCTCCCCCTGCTGAGCAGGGAGCCCCAGGGCTTGATCCCACCACCTGAGCCAAAGGCAGATGCTTAACCAACTGAGCCACCCAGGTGCCCCCTAGAGCTTACATTAAAAAAAAAAAAAAAAAAAAAGTGGTTCTAAGAGGGAAGTTCATAGTGATACAGGCCTACCTCAAGAAACAAGAAACGCCTCAACTAAGCAACCTAACTTTACACCTCAAGGAAAGAGAAAAAGAACAAAGGAAGCGCAAAGTTAGCAGAAGAAAGGAAGTAACATACCAGAAGAGAAATAAGTGAAATACAGACTACAAAGACAATAGAAAGATCAACAAAAGTAAGAGCTGGTTTTTTGAAAAGAACAAAGCTGACAAATTTTCAGCTATACTCAAGGTAAAAAAAAGAATGAGGCTCATAATCAGAAATGAAAGCGATGTTCCCACTGATACCACAGATATACAAATGCTCATAAGAGACTACTATAAACAATTACACCCCAACAAGTTGGACAGCCTTCAAGAAAAGGAACATAGAACCCTCCAAGACTGAATCCCTAAGAGACAGAAATTTCTGAATAGACCAATTACCAGTAGAGAGATTAAATGAGTAATCAAAACCTTTCAACAAATAGAAGTCCCGGACCAGATGGCTTCACTGGTGAATTCTACCAAATATTCAAAGAAAAATGAATACCAATCCTTCTCAAACTTTTCCACAAAAACAAGAGGAACGAATGCTTCCCAACTTATTTTACAAGGTCAGCATTGCTCTTATCCAAACCAGCCAAGATGCCACAAGAAAAGAAAATTACAGACCAGTATCTGTGATGAACATAGATATAAAAATCCTCAACAAAATATCAGCAAACCGAATCAACAATAAAATAAGAGGATGATCAAGTAAGATTTATTTCAGGGATGCGAGGGTAGTTCAGCATCCACAAATCAATCAAAGTAATCTGCCGCATTAACAAAATAAAGGATAAAAATCATATGACCGTCTCAACGATGCAGAAAAAGCATTTGACAAAATGCAACACCCATTCGATAAAAGCTCTCAACGAAGCAGGTATACAGAGAACGTAACTCAAGAAAGGCCATACAGGAGAAGACATCATATTCAGTGGTGAAAGCTGAAAGCTCTTCCTCTAAGATCAGGAACAAGACAAGGATGCCCCCTCTTGCCACTTTGATTCAACATACAGTTCGCGCTTGAACGATGCGGGGATTAAGGGTGCCAAACCCCCGTGCAGTTGAAAATCTGAGTATACTTTTGACTGCCCCAGCCTACCGTTGACCAGAAGCCTTACCAATAACACAAAGAGTTGATTAACATATATTTTATGTTATAGGTATTATATACTGTATTCTTACAACAAAGTAAGCTAGAGGGAAAAAATGTGATTAAGAAAATCCTGAAGGAGGGGCGCCTGGGTGGCTCAGTTGCTAAGCGTCTGCCTTCGGCTCAGGTCATGATCCCTGGGTCCTGGGACGGAGCCCCGCATCAGGCTCCCTGCTCAGCGGGAAACCTGCTTCTCCCTCTCCCGCTCCCCCTGCTGGTGTTCCCTCTCTTGCTGTGCCTCTCTGTCCAATAAAATAAATAAACTCTTTAAAAAAAAAATCCTGATGGAGCTGGAATGTATTATGCTAAGCAAAATAAGACAGTCAGAGAAAGACAAATACCATATGATTTCACTCCTGTGGAATTTAAGAAATAAAACACATCAACAAATGGGAGGAGGAATACAAAGAAAAAAGAGAGAGGGAAACAAAGTATAAGAGACTCTTAATGATAAGAGAACAAACTGAGCGTTGATAGAGGGGAGGTGGATGAGGGATGGGCTAGCTGGGGGATGGAGATTAAGGAGGGCACATGTTATGATGAGCACTGGGTGTTGTATGTAAGTGATGAATCACTGAATTCTCCTGAAACCAATATTGCACTGTATGTTAACTAACTAGAATTTAAATAAATTTTAAAAGATAAAAAAAGTCCTAAAGGATAATACATTTACAGCAATGTCTGTATTTACTGAGAAAAACCCATGTATTAAGTGGACCGCACAGTTCAAACCCACGTTGGCCAAGGGTCAACTGCAGTACTGGAAATCCTAGCC
This sequence comes from Ailuropoda melanoleuca, assembly GCF_002007445.2. NCBI lineage: Eukaryota > Metazoa > Chordata > Mammalia > Carnivora > Ursidae > Ailuropoda > Ailuropoda melanoleuca. Next base: position 22,713,482 of record NC_048229.1, read on the forward strand.
AGAGCAATTACACAAGAAAAATAAAGAAATAAAAGACATCCAAATTGGAAAGGTAGAAGAAAAGGTCACTATTTTCACATAACGTGATATTGTATGTAGAAAACACTAAAGACAACACCAAAAAACTATTAAAATAAATAAATTCAGTGAAGTTGCAGGATAAAGAATACATAAAAATCTGCTGCATTTTAAACACTAATAATGAACTATCAGAAAAATAAATTTAAAAAAACAATCACATTTACAGCTGCATCAAAAAAACCCCAAATACTTAGGGATAAATTTAACCAAGGAGGTGAAAGCCTATATACTGAAAACAACAAGACACTGAGGAAAGAAACTGAAGACAACACACGTAAATGGAAAGACATCCCATGCTCATGGACTAGAAAAATTAATAGTGTTAAAATGTCTATATTACCCAAAGCCATCTACAGATTCAGTGCATTTTTCTGTCAAAATTCCAATGACAATCTTCACAGACATAAGGTGAAGGATCTTTAAAATTTGTATGGAACCACAAGAGAGCCTGGATAGCCAAAGCCATCTTAAGAAAGAACAAAGCTGAAGGCATCATGCTCCCTAGTTTCAAACTCTATTACAAAGCTCTACTGATTGCTGGCATACTGGCATAAAAACAGACACACAGATCCCCAGAACAGAAGAGAGAGCCCAGAAGTAAACCCACACATCTATGGTCCAGTACCTCATGACAAAGGAGCCAAGAATACACAAGGGGAAAAGAACAGTCTCTTTACTAAATGGTGCTGGGAAAACTGGACAGCCACATGCAAAAGAATGAAACTGCTCCACTATCTTACACCGACACAAAAATTAACTCAAAATGGATTAAAGACTTGAATATAAGACCTGAAACCATAAAACTCTTAGCAGAAAACACAGGGGAAAAGCTGCTTGACATAGGTCCTGGCAGTGATTTTTTTGGATCACACTCTAAAAGCAAAGGCAACAAAAGCAAAAGTAAATAAACGAAACTACACCAAACTAAAAAGCAAAGAAAATCACCAACGAAATAAAGAGGCAACCTACCGCCTGGGAGAAAAGATTTGCAAATCATATATCTGATAAAAGGTTAAAATCCAATATATATATAAAGAACTCATACAGCTCAATAACAACAACAAAAAACAATGTGATTAAAAAGTAGAAAGATTATCCAAATGGATATTATCCAGAGAAAACATACAGAGAGCCAACAGGTACGTGAAAAGATGCTCATCATTAATCATCAGGGAAAAGCAAATCGGAACAACAGGAGATATCACCTCAAACTGGTTAGAAAGGTTAGTATCAAAAAGACTAGAAAAACAAACATTAGCGAGGATGTGGAGGAAAGGGAACCCTGGTGCCCTGCTGGTGGGAACGTAAGTAGGTGCAGCCACTGTGGAAAACAGTATGCAGACTCCTCAAAAAATTAAAATTAGAACTACCCTACAATCTAGCAATTTCTGTTCTGGCCATTTATCCAAAGAAAACAAAAACACCTATTTGAAAAGATATGAAACCCCATGTTCATTGCAGCATTAGAAGATTAGCATTACAAGAGCTGGGTTCTTCTCTACTCAGAACAGTGGGCACTGCATCACACGTAGGGGTCCAGGAAGAGGCAGGGAGTTCCTGGGGGGATCCTGAAGAAGTTGAGGACGAATAACAATGCAGGGTGTACGGAAACTGCCTTACAGGTTTTCCAAATCCCTGGGCATGTTCCATCTCAAAGGTTCCTTTTGAGATCCTACCAAAAGTCGCTGCTGCTGTCTACTCAGGCTCAGTTGGCTGGGCGGCCAACTTCTTTAATTCAGTGGTAACCTCTGTGTCATCACTGTCTCTTGACCCTAATTCTGGGGGAGAGGAACACATAAAATTGGTTTAATTCCTCTCAGGTGGGATGGTCCTTCAGCGGCTCATCTGAATCACTAACAAACGCTGTTACTACGCCCTTAAAGGACCGCAAATGAATAAAGACAATAATAACAAAAATAGGTAACATTTATTCCTCTGTGTTAGGCACTGATCTAAGCTGTAAGGTTCAGGGCAAAGCATGGAGGCATGAGGGTTTGGGATAAGCCCCATTAATGGAGAGCTCTGAAGCACAGGTTTTGGAGCTGAAAAGACAGGAGCTTGAAATCTGATCCCAAACGTTATCTGTGTTTCTAAGACTCAGAGCTCTGTCAGGACCCTAGCTGACTGAGATGTTCAAACTGATTAAGTGTGTAGAATGCTTAAGCCAGTGGCAGGCACACAGCAGCTCCTCAATGAACTAATGATGGTAATCATGAGAATGACAATCACGTTGGTGTTCCTTTCCCAGAGCTAGCAATAACAATAACCAATACTGCTATAATATTAATACCACATGCTGGTACTGCGTTTACCCCGCGCCAGGCACCGTGGTTTGCATTTAGTGTCAAAGCGGGTTATATTAACTATTTCACTAAATCCTCAAAACAAGCCTATACAGGTACTATTTTCAGGTCCATATCTCAGCTAAGAAAACGGAGCCACGGAGATCACATACCTTGCCCAAGGTCACGCAGCTTAAAGTGCAATAACAGGAATGACAACCTTTACTATGATACAGTCTGTAACAAGCTCCTTACCTCCGTTAAATTCGCCCAGTAACCCTAAGTTCTGCCCATTTACAGATGGCGAGACTGAGACTCGGTCCCAGGGCCGTGCCTGCACTCACCTGGCCTCCCGGATACGAAGAAGCACGACTCCGCAGTCCGCCTCGGGATCGGCCTCCGGGTCCGGCGCCGCTGCCTCTCTGCCCCGAGAGGGGCGCGGGGCAGAGCGCCTTCTCCTCCGCGGAGCTGCCGTCTGCCAGGGTTCCAGAGCCGCCGCCATGGCCCTCTGACGTCACCAGCGCGACGCTGGACGTCATCACCGCGCGCCAAGCTCTCGCGGAATTGTAGGGGGCGGTAGGTGTGTTGGCGCGCGATCCTGGGGTCTCTCCGCCGCGCGCGTAGGTACCGGGCGGCGGGAGCTGCCGGCGTCCCACTGCCGCCCACACTGCGGGGCCGGCCCGAACCTCGGGCTGTCGGGCTACTCTGGCGGTGGGCGGCGCGGGGATACGGGGGGGGGGGCGCGCGAGACCCTGGCCGACAGCGCCTCTTGGCGGCTCCTCCGCTCCGCGATCGGGCCCCGGTGGACACCCCCACCAGCCTCCCCATTTTGCTCACAAATTCCCAGCCCCCTGGAGCTGAGGCCAGGCATGTCCCAGTGCCCTTAGCCTGTACCCAATTGCAGTGGTTAGCGCCCCTTTTCCTGGCCCGCTGACTCACAGAGGCCACTTCCTACACCACCACCTTCCTGCCTCCAAGCCATTGCGGGCCACTTCTTGGCTCCCTCCGGTCGTTACTGCAACTTCCCAGGCTGCCAGAGCCTTCTCCGGACACATCCCAGCACATGCCATACCCCAGGGACATTACCGGCCTCTTCTGGACGTTTCAGAGATAAGAGCGTGGACCTTGGCAGCGTAGGGCCCAGTCCTCTGGGAAGGAGGGATAGGGGGTTTCAGCCTGCTGTCCTTGATTCCAGTAGCTTCCTTGCCCCTCCACAGGAATCCCATGAATATGGCCCCATAGAGGGCTCACCTCAAGATATCTAAAACTGAGAGATTTTATAGTTCTCAAAGAGTCACTGGGGTCCTCTCTAGGTACTTCTCTCTAGGAAAGGAGCTTTAAAAAGCCCCTGTATTCCCAGGAGGACGAAAGATGGTGAGCAAGCATTTGAAACCCGGTCTCTGGGACATCAAGCTTGGACAAAGTCACCATGGAAATACAGTTCTGAAGGGACCAAGGGGTTCTCTTGTGGAAAAATTAAACCCTGTTTTGTTTTTCTGGAGGGTTATCCAGACTAGTGTGGGGAGGTTACTGGGAGGCCACTTTTAGCTTCATGGAAGGATAAAGTTAACCCTATGAGCTGCCTGTGTCTCTGGAGGGAGTAAGCCAGAGACAAGGTAATTTTTGAAGAGTGCAAGAGATAAGAGTAAATGATGTCAGGGACCCTTCTGACTGTGAAATTCCATGATACTTAATCGTCTGTTGGAATTTGAAAGCCACTTGTTAAACTCCCATTTTGTTTTGAAAACTTGCCCAGCTCTGGAATTCATGTTCAGATTACTTTTGAGCTGTCAAGGTGACAGTTCCTTAATTTGGGTTCCATTATTACTGCGACAACGCCTTATTTGTCTAGCTGTCCTTGGCACACAGAGCCTATTCACGCTAGTTACTTAATTTTATCTTCTGTGAGGCATAACTTTTCAAAGAGACTGAGGAAGTTACTCTGAAGTCCTGCAGCACTCTCTCTTTTGTTCTGAAACACAATTTTTCAACTTTCTAGAAGACTCTGTTTGAAGTATACCATTTGCCTAACCCAGCTGGGTCACATGCTCTCTCATGGGTTTCTGAAATAATCTATTCCCTGTGGTTTATTTTAGGACCAAGGCACTGATGTTTGAACGGGAGGCTTCCCAGTGTTGAAAAGAATCTTCAGAACGGCTTTGAACCAGACACGCTAGGAATCTCTTCAGGACACCGCCTTCAGCATGCATCTCCCGCTCTGGGCTTTCCTGGCCAGGAGCTTTTTGAAGAGGTCGTGCTGCAGAGAGCCCGAATGCTGATGCTCGTGGAACCAGCTTAGTGGATTCCATTTTTCCGGTAGCATTCTCTTGCTTTATTATATATTGTCTCTCAGAGTTCTAAGAGGTGTGGAGGTATTCAGGGCCATGAAGAGCCTGCGGGGAAGGAATTAGCACTTTCATGCTGAATGAAAACCAAGCAGGTGACAGTTGTGGCTGAAAACATTTAAACCTTTCGCATCTGGGTTTCCTGGACCAGACACAGAGAGGAGCAGTCGCTGGTGGGGCGCAAGAAGCGATCCTAGACGAGAGAACCCGAATAAATAGAATGAGTGCGACAGGCAAGTAAATGGCCACCACTACCTCAACAGAGCTGACATCAGCCTCCTGGTGAGTAGCAAGGCCTGCGTGGCTTACTTCCTGCTGGGCTGCTGGACCCATGTTTTGGATTAACTGAAAATCCCCAGCCAGGCTGTCTTGATTTCACTGGCAGGGGGTGGGGGTGGGGGATAAAAGGCATTTTTTTTTTCTCTGAGCAGGCTAATCAAGCATGTGAGCATTTCTCTCCAGAGCTGCCGGGTTGTGACCTTGCAGTGTTGGAGCGAGTCGAGCATTGCTGGTAGACTGTGGAAAAGATGGCCATGGCCAGGTCACGCAGCCGGCTCTGATGACAGTGTGAGCGCTGTAGCGATAAGGGACAAGAAATGGCTGCAGTATGGGAGCCCCATCACTAGTAGAGGCTTGGCCAGTCTGCCTCTTGAAGGGTGTTCCACAATGTCTGCTTGAAACGCAGTTCCCTTCTCAGCCCCAACTGGGTTAAGCCTCTCTTGTCAGTTGCTTCAGCAAACATTTCATTGAGGAATGAAAGCAAAAGGCATGGTTTAAATAGAATGAGCAGGACTTGGTGACCGGTTATGTGCGCAGAAGGCACAAAGAGTCGTTCAAAATGACACCCCGGTTTTCTTTTGTGTGCCTGAGTGAGAGCATAAGGAGCGGGTAAACGGGGTCCGGCAGTGGGATTTCTGAATGGAGTTTGACACGTTTTTGAGGCTTTTTGATCTGGACTTGCCCTGTGCTAGAAACAGAGTTCCCACTTGTCATCACGAAGAGAAAGTGGGAGCCAAGGAGGGTGGTAGGGGGAGGGTGAAGAGCCAGGGAGAAGAATGCGGGTGACAGAGTGGTGCCAGCTTCTCCTCCTTACGCTCTAGCCTGATGGCTGTGCTTTCAGAGAGGTAAAACCCAGGCCCAGCCTTAGGGGAGTCTGCTCTGTGGTCTTAAACAGGTTAGTTGCAGTTACACTGCAGAGTAGACTGTAAGAATCCTTTGCGAAGAACGGAGGGTTATGGAAAGTGAGACGAGAGATTCCTGTGTGTGGAGGAAATCAGAGGTTTGATGAAGGGTTGTGTCAGAGTTATTCTTAACATACTGTTAGGGTTTTCCAGGCAGAGAGGGGTTCCGGGCTCCGCTGTGAACTCTCATGAGCCCCATTTTCCCATTATAGACTCCCTAGCCTGCACTGAAACTGTATGTTTACTGTCTCCCTTTTACCGCCACGGCCCCAGGTCTGGCGGAGGGAGAGCACACCGTGGGGCCTCATTTACTGCTTGTTAAATGAATGCGTGAATTTCTGATCCAAGGGGTATTTCTGGAGATCATCGTGCCCAGCAGTTGTGAACAGGGCAGCTAGGACGTCCGTAACTAATTTTATTATCAGAGCCTTAAAAGACAGCATAGCAAACCCTGTATTTGTATGGTGAAGGGTCCGTGTCTCAAACAAGAGATGGCCCTGGGTGCTCTGTCTTCCTCCAGCCACTCTTCGGCCTTTTCGGCCAGACCAGACCTCCTGACGGCTGGATAGAGGCATATTTTTAGTTTGACTGGACAGCACTCATGAAATGGTTTTTCTTATCTCTTTGTAACTACTGGGTTCTTTCTCTTCTGGGGCCACCAGAAGGCTTCTCAACCACTGAGTAGTGAGCCCATCTCGCGCTGGGAGAGAGGAAGCTGTGTTTTAAAATGCCTTGATCACTGGATGAAAGGAAACATGGCTCCATTCTGTTCCCTTGCCAGGTGGAATTATTTTTTCCTGTATGATGGTTCAAAGGTAAAGGAAGAAGGAGATCCAACAAGAGCTGGCATTTGTTATTTCTACCCTCCTCAGGTAAGCGCCACCGCGGGTTACTCTTCTGTGGGGCTCCTACTGCCTCAGAGTGATGGCTTTGCAAAAATACAGCAATTTTCTGTCTGCCTCCCCTTGCTCCCAGGTTTTGATGGGCTCATTTGAAACACTTTTTAGAATTTTTTAATTTTTAAAAATTTCTTTCTTTCTTTCTTTTTTGGAAACACTTTTTCTTTTTAAGAGATTCTTTGAGAGAGAGAGAGAGTGAGTGTGCGTGTGTGTTGGGGAAAGGGCAGAGAGAGAGAGAGAATCTCAAGCAGGTTCTCCTCTGAGCCTAGAGCCCAGCTTGGGTCTCTGTCCCGCAATCCCAAGGTCATGACCCAAGCCGAAACCAAGAGTCGGATGCTCAACAAACTTAGCCACCCAGGCGCCCCTAAAACACTTCTATTCAAACACGTACAAAAGCAGAGAGGAGAGTATCACAAGCCCAGCCAGTTAATTAGTGATAACAGTGTCTTAATATCATGTGATTCTGTCTGTATTCCAATTTTGCCTTCCTGTCTTAGAGGTTACTTAATCAGACGTTGCTCCTTCTGTTCCTCCCACCCTCCTTCCCTCTCCACCTCCCCCCCGGCACTTCCTAGTCATGAGCCAAACAAGGTCCACACATTCCACTTGCTTCTTTTGTATCTTGAGTCTCTTTTACTGTGTACCACTCCTCAGCCACCCACCCACCCA
>NC_048229.1:22721033-22736803 GCF_002007445.2 Ailuropoda melanoleuca
CCCCCCCCCCCCACCCTCTTCCGCCACTACGCCGCTGAATTACCGAGGAAGCCGGAGCGTAGGTGCAGTAAAATGTCAGAAGGCCCCACACTCTGGATCGGCCTCATCACTTCCTCAAGGCCGTGTCATTTCATTTTTTTTTTTTGGTCATTCTTTTTTTTTTTTATAGTAATAATTTTTTATTATGTTAGTCACCATACAGTACATCCTTAGTTTTTGATGTAGTGGTCCATGATTCATTACTTGCGTATAACACCCAGTGCACCATGCAATAGTGTCATTTCACATCTTCCCCTGTAGTTCCTTTACACTAGCAGTAAGGTCTAGAGCCTTGATTAAGTTCAAGTTCGGTTCTCTTATGCAAGACTTCTTGCATAAGTGTGTACATTTTCTGTTACATTACATGATGTCTGGCTGCCCCGCAGGTTAATGAATGCTAAGACCAGTTAGGAGGGCTGTGTTTGCTCACGTGATCACGCTCCCACTTAGGTAGTTGGGATGAATGTAGGCCGCTCTGGGCGCTCTGCAGGGGATCAGAATAGGGACCAAAGGCTCCTGCTTCTACCCACGCATGGGCCTGTAGTCCTAGGAACAAAACCCCAGTTCTGCACAGGCCTCGTGTGCATGCAGCTGTGGACATTCCGCGGCAGTTCCGTCCTCCCGTGCAGGGGGCCCAGGAGTGAAAATGGAGGCCTCGCCAGCCACGGAAGGTCGACATCACATGTTCCTCTTTGTTGTTGGTATTACTACCCTTAAATATGAAAACCACGCTTAGGTCCCAGGCCGTCTGAAACCAGGCAGCAGCCTGGATCTGGCCTGCCGGCTGTGGTCTGTGGTCCACTATGGCCTCAGCCCCTGCTCGAAGGGATGCTCCATGAGTTCGACAGTTTCAGCTTCCCCCCCAGCTCCAGACTCTGCTGCTTTCCCACAGACCCTGCTCGACCAGCAGGAGTTGCTGTGTGGACAGATTGCGGGCGTCGTGCGCTGTATCTCTGACATCTCCGCCTCTGCTCCAGCCCTCGTTCGTCTGCGGAAGCTGAAGTTCGCCGTAAAGGTGGACGGAGAGTTCCTTTGGGTAAGTTGACCAGACTGAAAACTCATGACTCCAGTGTTGCCTCCGCCGTGAGTCATCTGTGTCGGTGATGAGTGCTGTGTCGCCAAGGTGCTCTGGAGCCTGGGACCCCCTGCGCAACCCCAGGGGCTGTGAGTGGTACCGTCTACGCTTCCTCTGTCCCCCTCTGCAGGTGCCAGTGTAACCGAGTGCTCTCCAGAACGTTTCTAACCTGTCCCGCGTTGCACAGGGCTGCTTTCCCATCGCCTTTGAGAGACTGCAGCCAGTCTGTGGGAGTTCTGTCTGGGATGCAGCTCGTGTTTTCCACCTCTGTCTTTTCTCCTCTGTGCTCCCCACACTTACAGATCAATGATCCAGAAACTCGAAGACATTGGTATATAGATGTTAGGTTTCGAGGAACCAGTAAAAAAATAATGAAAACCATTTCTTTACAGCTGATGGCACCATATACACTAGGGTCTTATGGCCCCGTGCCTGCGCTTCTTTAAACCTGATTTCTGAGGTGAAAGAATGCCGAAGAGAGGGTGGTACATGCAGCTCTGTGGGTATGCCTGCCCACATTTTATGATGACCATTTTCTCACGTACCAAACCGTTGAAGAATTTTACTGTGAACACTCAGACTTCCTAGGTTCTATAGTTACTATTTTATTATAGATATTATTTATTACAGTCGCTTTATTACATCTCTCCATCCGTCCCTTCATCTTCCAGCAATCCAGTTTTTAATGCTTGCCAAGATAGCACACGCTGGTATACTCCTCCCCCGCCAAGTACTTCATTGTGCGTAACACTAATTAGAGTACAGTAGTGGTTTGTGCTTTTTTTCCCTTTTGGGGTACGAGTTACATACACTGAAACACACAAATCTCGAGCTCACCACTTAATGCATATGGACAACAATGCTCCGTGTGACGCAGAATGCCGTCAAAATGCAGAATATTAGCATCACTCTGGGCAGCTCCCCGACATCCCATGAATTCTCACCCCCAAGTCCCAGGCAGCCATCCTTCTGATTTTTTTCCCACCGCAGATGAGTTTTGCCTGTTCTAGAAGTCACAGGAGTGAACTAGGACGTGTAGTGTTCCTCTCCGCAGGCTTCTGTCGTGCGTGTGATCTCGTGGGGCGCGTATCAGCAGTTCGTTCCTTTTCATTGTTCACCAGCATCGTCTGAATGTCCGTTGTCTGGATCTAGCGGTCTCGTTACTCACTTTTCTTTCTCTAGAGACATGACCCGTGTCTAGTTAGGGGCAATTAAGAATAAAGCCCCTAGGAGCATTCCTAGATGAGTCTCGTGGATATGACTTTTCAGTTCTCGTGGGTAAACATCTAGGTGTAGATTTGCAAGGTTACAGTGGATGTTCATTTTATAAGAAACTGCCAGACCTTTTCCCCAAGCGGTTGTACCATGTTGCACTCCTACCGGCCATGTGTGAGATTTCTGGTTCTTCCACACCCTTGTCAACCCATGCTGTCCGTCTGTTCAGCTCGAGCCATTCTGCTGGGTGTGTAGGGATATCGCATTGTGGTTTGCATTTACGCTTCCCTAATGACTAAGGATATTAATGACCACTGGTCTGTTTCTCTTTGAGAAGTGTCCGTCCAAAGCGTTTCTGCCTGGTTTTTAAAATTAGGTTTTCTTTCTTTACTTAGTCTTGTGAGTTCTTTCTGTATCCTGCATATCAACTGTTTGTCAGATATATATTAAAAAAATTTTTTTAAAGATTTTATTTATTCATTTGAGAGAGAGAGAGAGAGAGAGAGAGAGACAGAGCACAAGCAGGGAAAGAGGCAGAGGGAGAGGGAGAAGCAGACTTCCTGCTGAGCTGGGAGCCCGACATGGGACTTGATCCCAGGACCTGGAGATCATGACCTGAGCCGAAGGCAAATGCTTAACCATCTGAGCCACCCAGGCACCCCGGTCAGATATATATCTTAAAGGTATTTTCTCCCAGTTTGTGGCATGCCTGTCAATTTTCTCAATGATGTCTTTTGACGAGCAGAACATTTTAATTTTTTTCTAAGTTTATTTAAGTCATCTCTACACCCTATGTGGGGTTCAAACTCATGACCTGGAGATCAAGAATCACACGCGCCCCCAGAATATTTTAATTTTAACGAAGTCTGACTTGCCAATTTTATCCTTTGTGGTTATTGCTCTCTGTATCCTGTCTGGAACCATTCCCTGCCCTGTTGGAGAAGACATTCTCCCACTTTTTGGGTAAGCTTTATCGTTTTAGCTTTTAAACTTAGCTCTGGGATTGATATTTGTGCTTGGTGTGAAATAGAAGTCAAAGGTTCTCTTATTCCCTATGGATATCCAGTGGCTCCAGCACCATGGTTGGAAAAACTCTCCAGCTTGGGTTCCTTGGCTCCTTTGTTGACGATCAGGTGACCTCTGCAGTGGGGGTCGGCCTACTGGAAGATCTTGTACGAGTACCACACTGTCTTGAAATCGGGTGGTCTGAGTCCTCCAGCTTTACGCTTTTCTAAGACACCTTCGGATTTTTTAGGTCTTTTGTAAGTTTCTCTCGTAGAATCAGTGTGTCAGTTTCTGAAAGAAAGCTTCACTTTAGAAGTTGTATGCAATCTGTAGATTAATCAGGGAAGAGGTAAGCATTGACCATGTGCCAGACTGTCGTAAACCCTTGATTACATCAGTGAATAAAGCAAACATCCTGGCCCCGGTGGAGCTTCCATTCAGCGGGAATTTGTTCATTTGTTTCCTGCCTCTGCCAGGGTTTCTTTATTGCCTTAAGTTTCTGGTGATTCCCTCAGGAAAGATTCCTAGAGGTGGAATCACTGAGTCAAAGGATACAGACTTTCTTCGGGCTCTTTAAACATACAGCCAGACTGCTTTCTCACCGAGCACAGGTTTCTCTTCTGCGGAACTAAGCCCCATGGCAGCGTTCTGGGGCTCTAGAACGGTGTGATGATTCGGCCAGTTCCCTTCCCGAAGCACTTGATCCAGCTGAAGGGACGAGAATGCCATTCGTGAAGCAGTCGGAGTCCCGTCCAGTGTTTGTAGTGAAACCACGTTAAGCATCCAGTGCCCAGATAACAGTCCTGATAATGTAAGGGCTGGGAAAAGAGGTTAGCATCGGTTAGAGTGATCAGAACGGGCACCTCGAAGGTGCTGGAATCTGCCTCAGGCACTGAGGGGACGGGGGAGCTGTGGACAAATAGATGGGAGAAAGGAGGGCATTCCAGGTGAGACAGCACGAGTGGATACAAAAAATACTTGTTGTCTTGAAGACCAGCTGGGCTGGACGATGTGGGCCTGGGCTAGACCCATCAGTATCAGTGAGTCAGTGAATTCGAGCTCTGCAGAGCCCCGGGCTTCCAGGCTTGGACTCAAAGCAGAGGAAAATGCCCATCTTCTGGTTTCCCTCTTTCCAGGTCCTGGGCTGTGCGGTGGAGCTCCCTGACATTAGCTGCAAGCAGTTTCTGGATCAGCTCATTGGAGTCTTTAATTTTTACAATGGACCTGTTTCTCTGGCTTACAAGGTATGGAGACAGTAGCGAGGAATCTTCAGCAAACCCGATGTTGCCAGAACACAGCTTTACTCTAGGGGCTGCTCGACTTTGCTGTGAATACAGCATGGCTAGCAACAAGGTCGGGGGGCCTTGGAGCCCCTCTCAGATGCCTTTGTTCCCCAGTAGTGCAGGTCACATCCACTGCAAATGTCTGTCCCCACGTCCTCCTCCCGGGGACTGTTGGCAAGAGCAGGATGCCACCTGGTTGCCACCCGCCCCCCGCATGTGTGCTGGGTCTGTGGTAGCTGAGTTCTCTAGGTGGGGGGAAGGTGGGGGTCTTGTGTGCATAGGAGGTTTAAAGCAGGCCCTGCCTCCTGGCCCGTCTCCTGCGTGAGGAGCGAGTTTTGTAGGAGTAGGGAGCCTCGCCGGAGAGTGTGTCTCGCAGAATCTCAGCCGCTGACCTCAGGTGGTTCCCGCTTTAGAACTGTTCTCAGGAAGACCTGTGTGCCGAATGGGACACCTTCATTGAACAGATTCTGAAGAACACCGGCGACCTGCACAAGATATTTAGTTCCCTCTGGAACCTGGACCGAACTCAGGTAACACCCTCGCCCCCGTTTTATGTCAAGGAATAGAGCCCGCTGCCCTGACCCACACACTGCCGTCACAGTGCCCGCTCCCACAACTGTCTAGACGGTTCAGTGAGACAGCGCTTAAAGTGGCCCGGAGTAAATACTCAGTAGAGGGTGGTGTTATTTCGCTAGTGTCCCAGACATGTGGAACTCTGGCATCTACGGGTCCCTGTCTCTCTCGATGTGGATATTCCACGATTGACTTGTGTTCTCAGCATCAAAAATGCTCAGTGATAACATCTTAAAAACCAGGTCTCTCTGTCTGGGAGAGAGTGCTGGGGAGCGTTTTGTCCCAGAGCCGTTCCATTGGCCACTGGCATTCAGTGATGTGTAGGCTGCTTGTATGGGTGGCCTGACCGCCCACACTGCCTGTTGCTCAGTGGCCTTGATCTTGGAGAACATCACATCCTCAGTGGCAAGAGCCAGAGGGAGACGCGAGGCTGTACCCCCTTAAGAACCGACCACCTGCGCCCCCAGCACCTGAGATGTGTGGGCCGCGTCTCACTGTAGTAGCTAAGAGGGTCCCTTTGACGGGGATGTGGCCCGACTCTGGCTAGAAATGGGGACAGGTTTTCCTGGTTCCTGTTGGGACAAATGTTCGAAGTGGGCCCCAGAGCTTTACAGAATGGCCGGCTGGGACCGGGCACTGTCTCAAGGATGTGAGAGAGGAGCCTCTCTGATGGCGATGGAGCTCGTAGATCCTAGCTGCCAGCAGGAAACAGGAAGGCAGCTTTTAGTCATTGCTGGAGACTCTTGACCAGGTTCAGATCCTTCTCTGGTGTTTTTAGGGACTTCTAGGCAACTGACTCCTTATAAGGACCGTGGAGCTGAGGAGTATTTCTGGGAGTGAGAGACCGGGATGTTTTCATTTCCTGTTACGGGACAGAGTTATGAGGCCACATGAAGCCAGCTCTGGGGCAGTGGGGCTTGTATTCCAGAGGGAGGAGAGGGGAGGGGGGTTGTGGTTTTACCTGGTGCCTCAGCCTGTGTTTGAGGGGTAGGCTCTCCTGTCCGCTGCCTCCTGGTCTCAGCATCAGAGTCCGGGTCTCCTGAGCAGAGACCTACCTTGCCCCCTATGAGTGGCCATCTGCTGTGTTCACTGCACCTTCCCACTTTGGCAGAAGCCACCCCCATGCCAAGCATGTGGCATTTTGCATCGTCCCACAGTTCTGGGTATAGAAAGGTGGAATACAGACCCAAGATGTGACACAGATCTTACCATGTGGCACCTTCTCCTTTCCCCCGGTTTTGGCTTATGACCTTCCCCCCGTCCTACAAAGCCCCTGCCTTCCCGCCCCGGCTGATGGCGGGCATGCTCATCTGTGGCTCTGCTTCTCGCCTGGCCCAGGTGGAGCCCCTGTTGTTGCTGAAGGCAGCCCTCATCCTGCAGACCTGCCAACGCTCCCCTCACGTTCTAGCTGGCTGCATCCTCTACAAGGGACTGTGAGTAACGCCAGACCCCTTTCCTGCGCCCCGTGCCCCTGCGGCAGAACTGACCATCCAGGCCACCCCCAGGTCACGGGTGGGGAGCTCTGTCCCTGGCCAGTTCCAAGAGGGCTGCTTTGGCAAGTATCAGATAGTTTAGATTTGACCCAGGGGACCTACCTGTCTTTCAGCAAAGCCAGGAAATTGGCAAGTATGTCCCAGGCAGTTTTAGACAGATCCAAGTAAGTCTCGGCATGGGGCATCCGTTGATAGTTAATCAGTCTACCAAATGCTAACGCGGAGTGCTGCAGGTTGTCGGAGGCCAACACTGTAGGTAAAGGGGTGGGGAAGCCTGCCGCGGCGCCCTCCTGCTGCCTGGGGCTCCGGTGCACTTGCTGCGGCCAGCCCTGCTTCTGCTCGGACTCCTGCCTGCCTCTCGGCTGGATCTGTCTCTCAGCTGGCCTCTGAGATCTCAGCACACTTCTTCACATAGTTGGAGGGCATTGGAGCGAGCCCGAGGGCCTCAGGGCCCCTCCACACATGGTCCAAGGCAGCTCTTCTCATGGGGGACCGCTGCTTGTATCCAGAGCTTTCTGACGGCTGGATGAATGTGTGGCTGGAGAAGTTCTGGGGGCTCGATGGGCTGGGTTGCCAGTTTTGGCCTCACCTTCCTGGCCCTGTGACCCCGGGCGGGTTGCTTGCTGAGTTTTCTCTGCTGGGAAAGAACGAAATGAGAGGGCGCACAGAGAAGGGCCCAGCGCAGGCCCTGCTTCCCAGTGACCCTCGGCACAGCACACCGTCATGCCTTTCCCCTTTGCTCACGAGGACAGTTCGGAACCTGCTCGTGGTGCCTCCAGGCTCACCAGTGGCATGGCATCAAGCATGATATTTCCCTCCTCTTCTCATGTCACATTGCTTACGTATTTTTAAATCATATGCCTAATGCGTGAACAGGGTCTCATTGTGGAACCAAAAAAAAAAAAAAAAAAGCTGAACCAAGAGAGAAACACACGGAGCACAGCTTCCACGTCCCCCTGAGCCCAGACCCGCTGTGAGCAGTTGGATGCACATCCTTTGCTTTTCCCTGTGTTTTGGGCACATCAGCGGATGTTGCTTCTGTTCATTTTTGCCGCATCCATGAAAGGGCTCCCCAGCGTGTACGGTAGAGATTTCTCTGTTGGTCCATGCTGGTCTGCATTCTTAGAATCGCTGCACACCTTTTGTTGTTATGGCTAGGCCATGATTTCCTTGACTACTCTCTGTTCTTTGGGCATTAGGGGGTTTACCCATTTCTGTATGACTTTGCCATTTTCTTCTATAATCAGTACCCTTCAGCATGCAAAATCTTGGTACAAGGCAGGTCAGGGGGTTTGGACATTTTGAAGTTCAGTAGGAATGGCCAGAGTGCACTCCATAAAGGGCTTTGCCAGTTGAAACTCCCACTGGCTCTGTCCCCAAGATCCGGTGTTTTTTGTTTGTTTGTTTGTTTGTTTTTAATATTTTATTTATTTGAGAGGGAGAGCTGAGCTGAGCAGGGAGCCCGATACGGGCTTGATCCCAGGAGCCTGAGATCATGACCTGAGCCGAAGGCAGACGCTTCACTGACTGAGCCACCCAGGCGCCCACCCCCCAAGATCCTCACCAGTTAGGGTGTTAGGAATCTTTCCAGTTCAGAGTCCCGTGATGTATTTTGTCTCATGGTGTGTTCGTTCCTGTGACCTAGGATTGTCAGCACCCAGCTCCCGCCCTCCCTCACGGCCAAGGTCCTGATTCACCCAGCTGCATCTCGGCACCAGGTGTGGTAAAGCTCCGTCCCCCGGCTGGGAGGCTTTGTCCAGAACATCTATTTTTTAAGCAAAAAAAATTGAATTTTCTATATTGTGATTTCAAAATATTTTAAAAAGTGCATAAGCTTAAAGGAAAATATGCCTCAGATGAACAGCGTTAGCTTGTGGTTGATGGAATTATATGTGATTTTGGGGGAGGGAGGGGAATTTTTGTCTGTAGTGAAATTACGTACCTTGAAACATGAGTTTTTTTTAACAAGCCACTAAAAAAAGAAAGAAAGCCACCTCATTTCATAGGAGTGAAAGCCACACTGGCTAGAAGAGTTCTTGGTTTTTGTTTCGTTTTGGTGGGTTATTTTGGAACCTTTGGTTGAACCGTCTGGAAAGTTCTTTGGAGAAAATTCCCAGTTTTTGGAGAAAATTAGGATCGTCTCCTCGATCGTGAATCGGAATAAACCCGAGAGCTCGCGCATAGCCTTTGGTTTAGGTCAGATCCTTTATCACGAGGGTCCCTGGGCGTTCACATACCTGTCGTTCTGGAATGTGCGTGGATTCCACGCCAGGGCGGTGGCAGGTGCGGGAATATGGTGACAGATGCGTTCTCTGGAGGCATAAAAGGTAACAGGAATCCTCGCTTTCATTCCCAGAGGAGGGAAACAGCAATCAGAGCGTGAAGCCTGATGCGAATTTGGGGGGGGGAGCTGCTGCCTGTGTGGGGCGCAGGTTCTCTCCTGACCCCGGCTGTGGTGGTAAGCAAGCAGCTTGGGGGAGCTTCTGTTCCATCTGCTTGGCTGCTGGTGTGCGGTGGGGGCCAGCATTCTGAGCCTGGCTAAGTTTCAGGAACAGATGGCACGGCGCAGTCCTGATGATTGGGTCGGGAGGAGAAAGCGTTCCCCGGCGCCAACTTCTGTGTGTGTTTATTTGCAGAGGAGACCTGCAGGAGGGGGTGGCCCGCAGGAACGGGGTGAGTGGCAAGGTGCATCACTGCATGTTGAAGAACACGGTCTCTTATGCTGTCTGTCCCCTACACATGTTACGGGAGAGGCCAAGCAGTCCCGTGGGTTATTGCATCTGTTCACCGATTAGGAGAACAGACGAGAGCTTTTAGAACGAAGTTGCCCATCGGAATCCTGATCGCAAGGCTCGCGATTTCAGATGTACCTTTTAAATCCCTGTTTTCAGATGCTCCCTCACTCATTGTTATGAGACTGCTCAAACTAGGTCCGGGGGATCCTGGTTAGGAGGGGCTAGGATAAATGGTGGCGGCCAGAAAGCCATCGCCGAGACGGTTAGTTTGTTTTATCTGGAAGCCCAGGTTAGGGCAGATCCGTGTAGTCACTTGGAAGTGCTTTTTTCCAGCTTTTATTTGTTTTGGGTTTTTTTTTTTTTTACCGCTAGATTTTCTTTCCCCCAAAAGTCACCTTTCTCCACCGTGAGGAGTAAAATTGCCTGTGAAGGCTCCTTCCTTGCTGGGCACGGAAACTGTCACTGCGGTTTTGTGTCTTTTGTTCTGGGCTGAGGAGTGTGTCAGAGCGCTGCTCTCTGAGCTGGCGTGTGGGTTGGATGCGTCTCCCCCAAGAGCTGTGACTGCCCCTCCATCTTCCCCCAGCCCAGGGCTAAGCCCTGTCCCCGTTGCTTTGTGATTCTAGGAGCGGCGCTCCCCCCGAATGTCCGGATCATGCCTGTGTTCCTGACTGAAGAGGAGGCCACCAGTCTCCGCGAGTTCCCGAGGGAGCAGGCAGCTAGGTATTGGGGCCACAGGGGTTCCTCATAGACCGTGCTGGGGGGACTCCCCCACATGGGTGTAGCCACGAGCCCCTGGACATCCTAGCTTTCCATATGCCATCTTCTCTGCGCTCCACCATGGACAGGGCATCTGGGACTCGAGCATGTAGATACCAGGCGGCCGGCATCGTGGGATGGATGTGGGTTTCAAGTCCCAGATCTGCTGCCTGTCAGCTGTGTGATGTTGGGCAAGTCCATTCCCTGCCGGAACCTTAGGGTTTTCATCTGTGAGAGACCCAGTGATAACCTACTTCGTGGGCTCGGTGTCAAAATTGGAAATAGTGTGTGTATAGCATGCAGTTCAGGGCCTGACTCAGAGCAGACTTGCACAGGGGGCCGGCTCTCACGCAGTAGGCCCTGCCGTCCCCACAGGTGATCCAGTAACCCCGTGTGAAGCCCTGAGAGCCAGACATTGCCTTCCTTTTACTCCTGTGGTTTGACCGCCAAGGCCTCTTCGGCTCTGTGGCCCCGGACACTCACTTGTCACCTAGTGGCCCTGCCTTTTAGGAAAGCGATTCTTTAGTGTTCTGCCCTGCACTTGGCCGGGCGCCCCTCCCTCACGTCTGTCTGCCTTGTCTGCCAGCCCCGCTGCAGCACCGGCCAGACTACAGGAGTGCTCGGCCCAGCAGCCTCCGTACCCTCGGAGCACCAGTGCCCCGACAGACAACGCCACTGGCCACGTGGAACCCGCGGCCTGGATGTTGGCAGCCACTCCCGAGTCTGCATGTCCTGACGTAGCATGGCCGGATGGCAAGGGGGAGAACGGGCACTTGCCTGGCCGTGATCTGGAGAACGTCAAGCCAGCAAAATGGCACGGCCCTGCCAGGGATGAGGGTCCCGGTCTTGGCTACTCCCTGGTGAAGGAACTTCGTCTGCCCTGGGGGGAGGAGGAACCAGACTTGTCTGCCATCCACATTCCAGAAGCTCAGGAAACAGGAACATCCTCAGGTTATTTTGCCCTCCCGAGTACGGGCGCCCCAGATGGTGGCAGTCCTTGCTTTGAGGAATTTGTCAGGGACTCTGGCGACCCGGCACCCGAGCCACGTGATGCCCCACCGGTGGTCATGGCCATCAGCAGCGTCCTCTCCCCGTCCACTCCCGAGCCGCTCAGCCAGAACGGAGCCCTGGAACAGCACGATGCCCTTCCAGGGGACAGCAGCCAAGCCCCCTTTCCCAGGGAAGACCACCTCCCCGGAAGGACGAGCAGGCCTCGGTCATGGCCTTGCTCAGACTTGAGGCAGAGAAGAACCGCGCTGCCCGTGGGGGAGCAGGGCGTGGAGCGGTGTGTTGGGGTTCATGACAGCTGCTCAGCACCCAGCGGCTCAGCCTTGCCAGAGTCTCAGGACGACAACGGTCCCTCCACAGACAGAAGGGACCCAGGGTCAGCCCCAGCATCCTGTATGGGCCTCGTGCCGACGAACCTCTACACCCACAGCGTTAACGGGCTGGTGCTGTCCCTGCTGGCCGAGGAGCCACTGCGGGGCGACGATGCCGCCATCGAGGAGGTGGTGAGTGGGCGCAGACCTGCCTCCTGGGAGCGGGGACCGGCGCGGTAGGCACTCCCCTTGCAGCACCGCGCAGGGCTGCGTGACCCTGTGGGTCACCTGCTTTGCACGGTGGGGATGACGGGAGTACCTACGCCCTGCGATCGGTGGGGGTGAGCGAGTCCGGTGCAGAGCACCGTGCTGGGGGCAGAGGTGTCCCACAAGTTCAGTTCTCTGGCCCTTCCCCACTTCTTCCGTTTCCTCAGAGTGCAGGGCGGGGGGGCTCTGGCTCCCCCCACCCCCCAGCAGTGTTGGGGTGCTGACGGGCTCTGCCCTTCAGGGGCAGCGAGAGCACCAGCGCACAGGTGAACGTGGGGAGCAAGGCCAGGGGCATGGGCCTGCCTTCCCAGCCAGGGCAGCTCTAGGTTCTGTGTCGGCTGGAGTCTGTACTCTGCCCGAGTCACAGCCTGCGTGGGGAGTATTCCAGAAGGCTGCACTTTCCCTCCCCTGAACCGTGGTGATCAGAGGCTCCTTCCTAGTGGGCCTGGGCCATCTGAAATGCTAAGGGGCTCCAAAAGGCTCCTCTCGGAGCATTCCAGCCCTTTCCGCACTGGGAGCAGTGAACTGACCTTCTCAGAGCCTAGACCCACGCTGCAGCACCAGTTGCTATAGTAACAGCCTCGCCTGGTTGTCAGGGAAGTGGTAGCAGGAAGAACAGCAGGTTGAAATAGCTGCAGGGCAAATGGTGTCCTGGGGCTTGCCTTGTTTCTGTTCTTAAATCTGTATTATTCTAAGGCGATCTTATTAGCATGCAGGGCTCCCACAAGAGAGTGAGCCAGTCACCTTGGAGCACGGAGGCGGGAAGGCAGCTTCCCCAGTGCTGAGCCCCGAGGCGAGAGGCTGCCCACCTCCAGGCCTGCTGGCTTATCTCCCCTTTCCACAGACCGCACAGCACCCAGTGGTGGTTGGGTTGCTTCCTGCACCCTCCTTCACCGCAGCTGGGAGAGACTTAGCCACCCTCTTCCGCCAGCACCACGGGGCCCGTGGTTGCAGTGCTGTCTGTCGTCTCCCAACAATGCCTTGGTACTCGTGGCCCCTTCCACTTCGTGCCAAGCTGCAGACGGATTATTTTGAAGGCCCAGTATTTGGATGCAATGAAGTTGGATATGCTATCTTTACCTTGCCCTCCCCAGAAAAAAAGAGAAAGGAAAAATAGCATAGGTGGCTCCCGAGGAAGGAAGTAAATTAGAATGTAGTCTGCATTCAGTGGCTGCTCAAGCCTTGACGTCTGCTATCTCAGCCAAGCCTGAGAGCAGCACTGGGGGTGGGCACCGTAACTCCCGTTGTACCAGGACCCAGGCAAGGCGCAGGGTCCAGAATCCCGGCTTGTTCCTCGTCTCCCCGCCCCCCGCCCGTCTGCTCCTCCACTGATCTGACCCTGGAGCGATCGGCCTTGGTTTGTTGCACACCGCTCCTCCGTGTCTGGACAGCGGCCTCCGTGAGCTTTCATGCAAAGGAGGGTTTGGTGTGAGGTGGACCCCAGGAAAGGGATGCTGTGCAACGAAGAAGAAAAACTCCTCTTTTCTAAAAGGAGTCGGGAGTAACTAACTTTGATCAGCTTGCTGATTTGAGAGCAGGCTTTATTGATGGGGCCCGAAGGCTGTCTGTTTTATAATCGGGAGAGATCTTTTATCGCCTTTTTGTCCTGGAACTGCATACAAAATACTTGACCTGATTTCCCTCCAGACCCTCTGCTGCTGTGAGAAAAGTGGGCCCCCTACAGAATGGTAAGATAGGACAGTGAGCACAGCCCCGCCGCCTGGCCTCTTGAAAGGGCTCCTTGATCATATTACACAGCCCCAAGGGACCCTCATGTCGTTTGCCATCTTGTCTTTCAATGGATGAACTGCCACCTCTTTATGTTTGCTGAAGGTGGGCGCCGGGAGCTGGGTGGAAGGGGGTGGGGGTGCGGGAGCAGCGAGAAGAGGTAGCCCATGGTTCTGAGAAAAACAGTACGCTCACACCAGGGGGCAGCATAGAGCCACTGATCGTTTCCTGCTCCAAACCCAAGATAATCTCACTGACCTTCAAATACAGTGATCAGATCAATTATTCATTGCTACAGTAGGACTTCGAGCTGTCTGTGTACAGTAGATGAGGCCTGAGGTGAGTGCCAGGGTATGAGTGTAAAACACTTCATGAAAATGCACCCCTCCCCCCACGAACCGAGTGCTTCCGGTGGAAGGTGTGCTACTGCACCCTTTCTTCTGCACACACTCACATTCAAGCCGCTTGCTTTACTACCGACTAGAAGCTGGAGGATCCGGTAATTAACCCCAGCTTCCTGTCTCCTGGGGCGGTTGTGAGGATTGCACGCGTGCTAGTGTATATCAGGGGTTGGCAAACTTGTAATGTAAAGGAACCCCTGGCGGGTATTTTCAGCTTTGCGCAATTACTCGGCTCCGCCGTTGGGGTACGGTAACAGCCACAGACGGTTTGTAAATAAACGTAGAGGCTGTGTTCCGGTAATACATTACTTATGGATACAGAAATTGGAACTTCATATAATTTTTATCTGTCGCAGAAGAGTCTTTTTGATTTTTCTTCCCAACTATATAAAAATATAAAAACCATTCTTAGCTCTCAGGCAATATGGAAACAGACCACTGGCTGGATTTGGCCCACAGGCCATGGTTTAATAACCCCTCGTATGCATGAAGGCATTGGTTACCAGTAAAAACTTGTCTACATGTCATCTGACATAACATCTTGTGGTTATGGGTTTATGCTTAAGTGATTTTATCTTGAGTACAAGTTAGGCAGAAGATTCCAGAAGCAGAGTTCGGTGCCTACAGGGAGATCTTGGGTTTTCACGTGCTTCACTCTGTTCCCATCATCCCTTCCTTTGGGCACCAGCTCAAGATGGAAGGGATGACTGTTACCAGGTTCCTAAGGCCCAGAACCTTCCAGTGAGACTGTGGTTTGACTTCCTGTTGAAGGGAAGGCATGGGCACGCACACGCACGCATCCGTTCAAATAGGCTCATTAGCATCGGTGAAGGTCCGTGTTGGTTAGGCCAGAGCAATGATCTGACCCAGAGATACTGTGCTTATCTCCCCCGGGCGTAGGTCCTCTGACTGTCTACTGTACGCCTCGGGTCAAACCGAGTAGCCCGTAAGGTGAATGTGCTTGGCATTGGATACGCTCGTTTATCTGTTCGTTGTATGTAGATGTTGAATGAGCACCTACTGGGCACCTGGCACCCTGCTTGGCACTGGGGATATAAAGATGAACGCGTGCAGTGAAAGCGTCTGTGCGGACAGAACTAACGTCGGCTCCGTAAACTACGAGAAATAATAACATTTCAGCTTCATGACGCGCACCTCAGGCCATGCTGTTTGCATCTCTGTACTTTTCACGTGCACTTATTTTTTTTTTACACGGCTGTTGGATAATCTTCCACAGACAAGTCCTAAGTGCTTGTTAAAAAGATTTCTCTTCTTTGATCATAATTTTCAATTTTTTGGCTCTATAAAAATGCCTTCCCTGAGGGAGCACTTTTAGAACTTACAGTGGGCCTTCATGTATTTTATTTCACCTAGTGCACCCAGCAGTCCTATAGTCGTCCCATTTTGCAGATGAGGAAAAAAAAAAAAGACACAGAAAATTCCATAACTTGCCCCTGAACCTCTGGCCAGGAAGAGGCTGATCCAGGATGAGCCTGGGGACAGTGGCCTTTTTGTGGCTGAAACTGCCTCGGGGCCGGGACGGGGGGAGGCCCTGTTTCAGACTGAGTTTCTCGGGACGTGACTGATGTGCTCGGTCAAGTCCCATGTGAAGCTCAAAGGATACCACACAGCCATTGGAGAATGACGTTCTGACATTGCAGAAGAATAGTTTAAGGCCAAAGAAGATAGTTCATGCTGTATCATTAAGCTACAAAATGAGTATCAATCATTATTTATGGTTTGGTCCCATTTTTATTCTATATAAAAAAATTACACAAAAAGGTATAGGCCAGTGCCCTCAGCTGTACCCGCACAGGACTCATCCTGGGAGGTGATTTTATTTATTTATTTATTTATTTATTTATTTATTTATTTATTTAT
>NC_048229.1:22738591-22763251 GCF_002007445.2 Ailuropoda melanoleuca
TTTATTTATTTATTTATTTATTTATTTATTTATTTATTTATTTATAAGATTTTATTTATTTATTCGACAGAGATAGAGACAGCCAGCGAGAGAGGGAACACAAGCAGGGGGAGCGGGAGAGGAAGAAGCAGGCTCATAGCAGAGGAGCCTGATGTGGGGCTCGATCCCATAACGCCGGGATCACGCCCTGAGCCGAAGGCAGACGCTTAACCGCTGTGCCACCCAGGCGCCCCATGGGAGGTGATTTTAAAGTACAGGTGCTTGGGCTTCCCCTGCCAGACAGCCGTGCTCCACCGGGTTCCTCGTCTGAACCACAGAGCTCAGAAATCCATCTGACCCATGCTTCTCAGTCCTTCCAAGAACAGTACCATTCTAGATGCACCGGAGGGAGGGGAGCTTGTGGCAGACAGTGGGAGATGGCTCAGCCCAGGCCTGGGTGAGATGCACTGGGGGTGGGCCCTGCCGCCGGTGCTGTGAAAATACGCAGCCCGGGTGGGAGAGTCACGGTAGGAAGACCTACCAGGGTGCTGGCAGTGGCTGTTGCCTGCATGGGGACATTATGGGCCATTTTTCTTCACTTCTTCCTTGTCAACTTTTCTGTTCACCTCTATTTTCTGATTTTTCTACAATTTAGGAAAGCATTAGAGCATAAGGGTGGGAGGGGTGCCTGGGTGGCTCAGTCGGTTAAGCGTCCGACTCTTGATTTCAGCTCAGGTCGTCATCTCAGGGTCATGAGATCGAGCCCCACATTGGGCTCCGTACAGGGTGTAAAGCCTGCTTAACATTTTCCCTCTGCCCCTCCACCCCCCGCATTTGCTCGCTCTCTCTCAAATAAATAAATCTTTAAAAAAAAAAAAAAAGAAGGTAAGGACGGAAGTTAGTACTTCTCTAAAAACAGGTAAAAACACCAGGCAGAGTCCTTTTTGCTAAATCAGTTGGCCACACGGATTTTCTTTTGGTCTTTATTTCCTGAGCACTGGCCTGCTGAGGTTACGTCTGCCCCCCCTTTGCAGTACCACAGTAGCCTGGCGTCCCTGAACGGGCTGGAGGTCCACCTGAAGGAGACGCTACCCAAAGATGCGGCTGCCTCCCCCAGCAGGACGTACAACTTCACGCATTACGACCGCATCCAGAACGTGCTGACCGGTAGGGAGAGGCAGGTGGGGCCCGGGCGCCTCCTAGACAGGGGTGGGGGTGAGGACTCGGGGCCGGCGCCCCCAGGGTTGGTGGTTGTGCCCAGAGTTGTGGACTGCACTTAGGATGCCGCTTTCTCGCTTGGGAGCCAGCTCCCACTGAGTTTAGAATTTGCCTGGCAAACACTTCCTTACTCATTTGTCTTTTTTTGGTTGTTTCTCCAACATTTTGAGAGAGCACACACATGTTCAAATATCTGTGATAAGGTCTGCCTCGAAATTTTGGTATTCACGGGCAGAAACCAGTGTTGCTCATTCTCAGGGACAGCGTGTGGTCTGTCACGTGGTGACAGCTGAAGGGCCCAGCACCCTGGGTGCCTGCAGTCATGGCCCCGAGCCACCTGCTCTTGGGGTGGGGAGGACAGGGAAGGAGTCCACTACCCACAACTTCTGTGTCCTCTTCCGGAAGCGAACCTGCCACAGACGGCCACCCCCCAGGACCGCCGCTTCCTCCGGGCCGTCAGCCTCATGCACTCAGACTTTGCCCAGCTGCCTGCGCTGTACGAGATGACCGTCAGGTGAGTGTCCCTCCGGGTCACTCCCGAAGTCCTGCACCCAGAGCCGCCTTCCCAGGGCTCCGGGCCACAGCCTTACTCATAATAAAATGAAGAACATTCCAGTGATTCTCTTTAAGGCCTCCTTTTATCCACTCCCCTGCCCACCATCACCTCCTCTCATGGGACAGAGGGGCTCTGTCTCTTGCCAGAAGCGATGCCGGCGAGCCACTGCTGCCCGCTAACTTGAGTCACATACTCACAGAAACAGACCGGCCGGAATCTAGGAAGTAAAATGTTTGCTTCCCCTCACCCGTCACACACCCAGAAGATACCCGCGGGTTAGTCTGGTGTCTCTAACTCTAGGTTTTGTTGTGGTGGTGGCATTTTCTTTTTTGTTTAGAAAATAGAGGTGGTTAGTATTTTAGTTACTTTGTTTTTCTTCTAGAAAACAGGATCACACTGATGTACTGTTTCACAAGTTCTTTTTTTCACTTTATTGTATATCTTACTCTTCTCCATGTCACGGGTACAGATCTATAAATTAGTATATTACTTTATATTATTTAGCCAACTGAATTCTACTTTTTCTTCCTACATGCTTCCCTTATGAAACCGGTAGGAGAAAATCAGGCAAGTTAGAGGGTCAGGAGGGGAGGGTGTGCTATATGTTTGTCATTGCACTCTGTCCTTGGAATGATTTGGACCAGGGCATTTTTGTGTGTGTGTGTGTGTGTCCTCATGGTACAGACGAGGGTACTGAGGCACAACGAGGATAAGCGACTTGTCCCAGGGTCACAGTCTGATTAAGGGGCAGAGCCAGGATTTGAACCCGAGTCACTCTGATTCTAAAGTGCACATTCTGTCCACACATTTCCAGCTCAAGGGGGTGGGGTAGGGTGGTCGAGAGGGAGGGCTGTGGGCTCTGGACTCCCACAGACGTGCCCTGGGGCCTCGGCCATCACGGTGATGCGGTGCCAATAACCCCGCACCTGGGGTGTCGGGCGTCTCTGCCGCCCAGTGCCGTCTCCAGCCAATACTTCAGTATATCTTTCCTCGAAAATGTGCCTTCTCCAGCTTTAAGTCTGAGCTGCCCAGGCTGGTGACCTAGATGAACGTGTCCAGTTTGGGAACCGGTTATGCTGGGGTGTGTGGGGGTCTGTTTTGCGAGGGGTGGAAATGAGTGAAATGTCAGCCTGTGATCTGTCAATCCTTGTCGTGGCCCTGTGGTACTCCACTTTCCTTGGGTCAGAGAGCGTTTTGTTTTAGTGATGGGTTACATGGCTTATTTTAATAACGATAGAAACAGCGGCCACCATTTCTTAACCCCTTACCATGTGCTAAGCAATTTATATGTATTTTCCTCATCTAGCCTCTTAAAAAATCTCAGGGACGGGATTCACTGTTGTCCTATCCCTTTTACAGATGTGAGACTTACAGCTGGGACTGAGAAAGGATGAGTCACTTAGCCAGGGTCACGCAGCTAGGAAGTCACAGGGCTGGGATCAGCACCTCGGTGTGTGGGACCCCAGCTCCATGCTTGTAACCACCAGGCCGCGGCACCCCCTCTCCGTGGCTATAATGACTGGCCGTGACTCCTTCTGCTGGTCCAGGCAGTGGCACAAAACACCTAGGCCGGGGGGCCCTTATGGGGGAATCTCCTCCCTCCTCGCCTGGAAGCAGAGATTCCAGTGAGGGGGGCCCTCGTGGTCCCTGAGTCCACCCTCTTTTACTAGGTTTGGAGAAACTGAGGCCCAGTGGGGAAATAGTCCGAGGCAGGCAGGATCAAGGAACCAGCTGGTTGCCTGGCCCTGGAGTCGCTTCCTCCCTAGTGGGCCCTCCTTTGCACGGGACCCTCATCCCTCCCTCTGCTTCTGTGACAGGTTTCCCGTCGCTTTATGTTACAGCCTGCTCCCCCGCCCTCCCTCCCTTTACCTGTCCAGTCGCCCTCCATGGACAGTCCATGCTCGTCAGCCTGGCGGCCTTGCCCAGCCACGCGCCGCTGGGGCCCTGTCTGTCACATGGGGTCACACCTCTGCTGTGTGTGGAGCGATCCTGGCCACATGAGAGCGTTTGCCATAGCTGGTGTTCCAGCGGTGCAGCCATGCGGCGGTTCCCACCCTGGACTCTGTCCAGCGTCCAGCGGGTGGAAAGGAAAGAGACGGTGACGGGTGCTGAGGCCTGGACCTCAAGGGCAGACGTCGAACCCCGAGCCACGGCAGCTGCACTCTGCAGCAGTGAGAGTCGCGGGGCCACTGAGACGTGCCTCTCAAGGTGCCTGTGGTTGGAGGTGGGCACAGGTGGTGCAGGGACAGTCATCTCTCTCTCTCCCCCCGCCCAGGAATGCCTCCACGGCCGTGTATGCCTGTTGCAGCCCCGCCCAGGAGACCTACTTCCAGCAGCTGGCAGCGGCGGCTCGGAGCTCCGGCTTCCCCAGCCCGCAGGACGGCGCCTTCAGCCTCCCGGGCAAAGCCAGGCAGAAACTGCTGAAGCACGGTGTGAACCTGCTGTGAGCTGGGCCGGGCTGCGAAGCTCGCTCCCCCGGGGGGCCCTCGCAGCTCCACCACCAGCAAAGGGAGCTCTGCCTCCTGAAATGGAAGAGGTCCCTCTGCGTCCTCTTTCTTGGGACATCCTTGTTTTTCAGGAACCGTAAGGATATGTGAGTGTTTGAACTCTTGTAGCCTGGGGTTTGAGCGGACCTGGAGCCTGCGATGAAGGGCTTTATTACACTGGCCATGTTGTACCGAAGAGGGGCAGGGCCTGGCCATGTGCCTGTCACTCTGCGTCCCAGATACCCGGCATGTCTCGCTGTTCTTCCCATCGGGGCCTTGACTAGTACCGTGAGCATTCGGGTGGGTGTTTTCTCCAGAACCCTGTTGTCCTGAGTCCCGCAGACAGTGTGAGGCGGGGGCTGCACGGGGCGATGGGAGTTGTTTGCAGCTGGACCGGGACTCCTGCACCTCGGGTGGGGGTTCCTCGGAGCGGTCCTCCCAGGAGGTCTGGACACTTGATGCAGGGAGGCGGGCCCCAATGCCAAAACCACCTTGTTTTGCATTCTTCTGGAACTACATTCAAAACCAGGAGCCTATTCTTTGGAACACCCACGGGGGGCGGGAGGCAGATCTTGATAACGTGGAAGGGAGCCTGCGGTTTTGAGGTAACCCTGAGCCCCAGGGTGCCAAGACTGGGGTAACCGGGTGCACCTTTGGTGCGAGGTGGGCTGTGCAGCTGACCCCCATTGAGTGAGTGTCCTCAGCTAGAAGGTTCCCAGATGTCTGGGGCAAAAGCAAAACTCTGTCTCCCAGCGGTGGCTGTGTGAAAGGGAGTGGCCTTCGTGTGTGTTCCTGCCCATGTTACAGGCGACGGTTTATGACAATGTGCTGTGGATCACAATAGGAAATCCTTACCAGGGTCTTAACTGTTTACTGGAAGGACCCGAGATCCCATTTGAAAACTACAGTGTTAATAATTTTCCTAACGGTGAACAAGCATCTCATGTTGGTGACCGCGTCTTTTTCTTGAAATAAGTTACCAAAGGCTAAAAATAAAGCAGCCAAAAATGCTGTTGACTTGTGAGGAATGCTAACATCTCTAGTGACAAAGTGAAGGTAAGGGTTAAGATGTGTGTGTGTGTGTGTGTGTGTGTGTGTGTGTGTGTTTGACATGGACACTTTTCTCTTTGCCTTGTCTGATCCAGTGCGGGCCGGTGAGGAGGGACGCACTTCTGACTGGTGTGTCCACAACGGTGACGGACTGCGGCCAGCCATCTGGCTTCAGTGTGGCTGGCCCAGCGCACAGGCCCAGTTACCTCTCCTCCTTGGGGTCGCTCCCGCCACTGGCTGGCCTAAGAGGACCACCTTCCCAGATGGAAGAGGGTCACACCCTAAGCGAGGGTAAATGCATACTGCCCTACTGCTCTAAGTTCTCCAAGAAGAAATTCGTGACAAGCCTCTGTGCCACGCCGTCAGGGAATCTTCCCACGACTGACACATCACACGGCCCTTTTCTGTTGTGGGGTTATTTTTAAGCAGCCACACTTTTCCTTTTGCTCACTGGGGCTCCGGAATTCTGAAGTCCCCAGATCTGAGCTCAGTAACATTACAACCCGTCACGTGTTGAAACGTGACATAACCCGTTTTCGTCTGCCCACTCCCAGCTCACCTAACTGCCTGAGTTCAAGGACTCTTCCAAAGCAGATCTGTTTCACAAGAAAATCACTTGGCTGTCACTGTCATTTCTTAGATGTCGTGCCATCTACAGACATCTTACTGGGTCTGCTTCCAGAAACCTCTCTCCCCATCTACTTTCTCAGAGCTGCCATTGAGCCGAAAAACACTCTTAAGACAAAATGCCTTTGTTTCTGAGAATCCTCTTTAGACCTTACCCCAAAATGAAGTCTTACCAGTCACCAGAGAACATGAGATTAACACAGCAGAATGCGAAGACACGATGGTCCTTTCAAAATACACCCGCAAATTCTTCATTACAAATTAGGTACCTATACCTCCTCCCTTGAGCGGAGGGCTGTACTTAGCGATTTGCTTCTAACAAATAGAACGTGGTAAAAACAACAGGATGACTTCTGGGAGCAGGTTACACAGCACGTGGTGGCTTCCATCCCTCTCTTGGTTTGTCTCCTTTGGGAGACGCATTCACACAGTCCATGGAGAGGCCCTCATGGTGAGGGTCTCCTGCCCACAGCCATGTAAGGGAGCCTTCTTGCTCCTGCCCCGGTCAAGCCTTCAGATGAGTGCAGCCTAATGAGAAACTGAACCGGGATCGTCAAGCTAAGTTGCTTTGGAATTCCCAGTCTTTCAAAAGTGTGTGACATAATAAATGCATGTGCTTCTGAGCCACCGTCTGGGGATCATTTGTTACACAGTGAGAGCTCATTAAGACACCTGTATGCTGATAATCCCATCCACCAAACTAGAGTCCTTACAGCTTTGGCACGGGGGGCCCCTTAGCCAAATGCTAGACGAAGCTGTAGGCTCAGATCCCAGCTACCCCCATTCCCACTGGGGAAAGCCGGGCTGGACAACAGGAAGATACTGTGGGCACTCCCTCAGCTTTCTTCCTATGGCTTCCAGAGCCTGACATTAATGGCCAGCTCGGCCCCCCCCTTCCTCTCCTCTGGGCCCTGCCCTGGTCCCTCTTCTTCCTCCAGCCTCCTAGGTGCCCCCATGCAAGCTGCCCGTCTCTGAAAATGGACAGCCACCCAAATGGCCCAAAGCCCCCAGCCTTCCTGGCCCCACCCTGGCCTGGCCTGCTTGTCTGGGAGGCCCATGGAGGAGGTGCACGGGCAGTGCAGCTTTCCCCAGCAGGTTGAGGAAACTCCTCAGGTGGGGCCGGAGGGTGGGGGAAGCTGGGAAGGTCCCTCTGGATGACCATTCCTCAGTCCTAGGAAGCACATCTTAGAGCTGGGAAGGAATAGGAGGCAGGAGGAAGGGGGGGAATGGTCAGCCCCCTCACCTTTCTTGTCCAAGAGCTGGGGGGTCGACCTGGAGAGTGGCCTCCCCTGGTGTGCATTTCCACTGTTCCCGAAGCCTTGAACAGCATTCTGTCACCCCAGCCCAGTGCTCTGGACTCAGCTGTGGCTGCTTTGGCACATTGCCCACCTGCCCTCAGCCACAGTCCCCCTGCACCAGACCAGAGAAGACAGCTTCATAAAGTCATTTCTGCTGTGAACCTTCTCTCCACCAAGATGGGACTTTACACATCCTATTCCTTGTGTATGGAAAAGGACCCCTCCTCCCGAGTCTCATCCATCCGGATTAATTCAGGAAAGCTTGGGTCTGCAAACACGTGCAGGCACACCCCTTCCCTGTGCTTCTCTGGTCCCGTTTATTATCTGCAGTGGAGCTCGGCTCCGCGAGCTCAGCAGCAGCCTTGACCGTGACTGGGGTCCAGAGGCCGCTGGAAGCGCAGTGCTTAACCCCCCGTCTTCCTGCTCAATACTGCAGAGGTTCTGGTGGCTGTGAGGACATCATTTCCTGACAGTCCCAGGCCCATATCCTCAAAATTAGCCTCTAGACTCGAGGCTCCCCAGAGCAGGGGCCTTTCTGCTGGAGTGGGCCCTGGGCCCCCAGGGTGGTCCTCCCCCAAGGAGGTGGTGTTTGCAGGACGGAACCTGCCCTGCCTTGATTTACAGGTGACACCAGAGTGCCCCCATCATCCTGGACAACAGCCTCAGGCGAGCAGGGAACACAGGATGGGGAGGAAGGGAAGGGGTCTGTTTTGGGTCAGTCCACGCCGGTTGTCTGGCATGGACTACTTGCGAACCTCAAGGATCAAGTTCCCTCGGCGTGATTCATAGTAGCATTCAGATTCCTGCCGGGAAAGGGCTTCTTGTCCCTAGCGGGGGCCGCTGAGCCTCATCAAACTGTCTCCCTGCTGGAGAGAAGTATCCAGGCTCACTGGCTCTCGTCACCTTGACAGCAGTAGCCCCTGGAGCCTGGCAGCCGTCACCCGTTCGTCTCTCTCTCAAGTGCTAACCCCACGGTGGTCCTTTCCAAAGCAGCTGACGTGCCCTTCACACCCCCACCAATACTGCTTTCCTAACACCCCACCCTGCAGTGAGTGGGGGCCACATGCTTTGCTCTGTGTGAGTGGTGGCCCCCAAAGGTACCTCCTCATCCCTGGCACCTGTGTTACCTCAGAAGCTAAAGGTCCTGCTGGCGTGATGAAGAATCTGGACATGCAGAGAATATTCTGGATTACCCCAGTGGCATCACAAGACTGCTTATCAGAGAGGCAGAGGAAGACGATTCACGTTGAGAGGAGGTGACAGGGAAGTGGAGACGAGTGACGGGGCCACAAGCCAGGGCCACCAGATGCCTAAGGAGGCGAGGGATGGATTCTGCCCTGGAGCCTCCGGAGGGAGGGCCACTCTGGGGACACACTGACTGGGGGGCAGTGAAGCTGACTGGGGACTTAGGCCTGCAGAGTGTGAGAGAAGCCAGTTCCGTGGTTTCGGGCCACCACACCAAGTCTGTGGCAGCTTGTTACAGCAGCCATGGGAGACTAATACGCCCGCCTTGCAAGTGATGTGTGTGTCCTGGTGGTGCCGTAGAGCGCAGAGCCACTGCCACCGCCACCACCACCGAGAAGCCCTGCGTGCTTACAGGGATGCTGGGAATTTATCCTGGGGCAAAGGGCAGCTTTGCAGCAGGGGAGTGACTGGATCGGACTCTCACGAGAAAGGTCACTGGCTCCTGAATGGATGAGAAGGAGGGCAACGGGAGGGGGAAGTCCCTGTCCCCCACACCCCCACCCCAACCCCTGGGCCCTCTTGAGGAGACTGGGTAGGGCAGGGTGTACGATCAACACTTGTCAGCTGGGCCGAGGAGAAAAAAGATACTCTGGATCTTTTCTCAATGCATTTGTTCAAGTTGGGAAGTTTAAGGTAAAGGCAGGACTTCGAGACCGAAAAAGGACATTTCCTCTCTATTGACTTTCAATGTCTGCACCTGAAATGAGCTGTCTTTCTCCTGGGAAGAAAACCCACAGTGCTCGTGAATCCTGCTAGAGCTCAGAGGCCGCTGCCTGAGGGCCTGTGTGCACGTGGCTCCAAGCAGAGTGCCTACGTTTCTCCCACCTTGCACTCCCACGGCAGGGCTGGGGGCCCGGACCACGAGACCCCATGAGGCCCCCTGGGCGGGGAGAGGGGGAGACAAGCAGCCCGCACCTCCCCTGCACGGGTGCAAAGGCACTATGTATGTCTTCCCTCCTACCAGCCCGCAGGGGCTCCTGTGGCAACGGCAGCACATGGGGCCCGGGCTCAGATCACACCTCTCTGACTCACTACTGTGGAAACAGGGCCCAGGGACTTCACTTCTTAGAACCTCAGTGTCTTCTTTGGCGTGGAGAGGAAAAGGTAATTATGTAAAGGCGTGGCATATTGTGGGGGGCCCCCAGAACGTGGGGTTCAGTGCATGTCCCAAGAGGACAAATGGCCTCTCCAGGAGCTCCCCGTGCCAGCCATGGGGGTGAGGACTGAATGTGTGGCTGGAGTTCGGAAGGCTGCCAGACCGCAGGCTTGGTGCCCGGCCTCTAACTCCAGCCCGTCCCTGCAGCTGGCCCCATGACCTTGTTCACGGCGACTGCCGCCCTGAGCCCAGGTTCTATAGTTACATGCACACAACTGTCTCTGCTTACCCCAGTCTGGGCCCCAAGGACTCACAGGATAATAATATAGGCAGAGGAATTTTCTAGAGTGCACAGAGCTCTCTGTACCCAAGGAAAAAAGCACTCTTGCTTTGGGCCCAGGGTGGCTAATGCGTCAGATGTGGGGAAATGTGGGGAAGGGTAGGTGATCAGGAGTTAGGACTGACATGTGTGCCTGGGAAGGAGGCAGAAAGTAAAACCATCTCTGTGTGCGTTGCCTCCTGCCACCTAACGCTACAATCTGCTGGAGTGTTTCCACTGCCATCTGTCAGCAGCCCGAAAATATATGGCCTTATTCTGTCCTGTTCCCTGTGTTTACATCTGGTTAGCAAGATTTAGCTGGGAGGTAAATCTTAGGGGGAGGTTGCTGGTAGCAGGGCCCGATGGTCCTCGCAAACAGCACTTTGCACGGAGCCTTTGCTTCTATTTACATTTAAAAAATATGTATGGAGCACCTCCCATCCACCCAGACTGTGACCTACTGTTATCTTACTTTCAGCCTGTGAAGGTAGGCGTTAGGCCCCCTTTATAGATGAACCTCAGAGTGGGTCAGGACTTTTTGGTGGCGAGGCAGAGCAAGCAACTCAAATTCGGCTTCAGAATAAAAAGGGAGCTTATTGGCTTGTGGAACCGGCAAGTCTGGTGGTAGTGCTGGTTCCAGGCAAAGCTAGATTCAGGACCCTGGTGACCTCCGCACGGTGGCACCTGCTTTCCCCTGTGGGTTTCACTCTCTTATTTTCTTTACATTAGATCCCCACCCATACTGCATGAAAAGTAGCTTTTCTTTCTCAACGATCTTAGCCAAAGAACCGGATCATGTCCGCAGCCCTGACCCAATTCGAGTGCCAGGGGTTTGGAAGGCTCTGATGGGTCGGGTCTGGATGGCGAGCCCAGTCCTGCAGCTGCGGCTGGTCAGATCCTAGAAACCCAAGAACTAGGACTGGGGGTGATGCTCCATCTTACAGAAGGCTCAAGAGGAGACTGTTGGAGGAGACTGTTACAAAACAGCGGCCATTCGCTAGAGACCCAGGTTAGGTGGCCTGGGTGTCACACGGGAACACAGCCCAGACTTTAACCTGGAGCTGGCTGGTTTCAAAGGCTTTGTCACTCGATTGGGCAGTGACTCTTGTCCCCAGCTACACATTAGAATCAGGGCAGGAAATGAGTTAAAACAAATACAGAGATCCGGGCCCCACCCGTGAACAAAGAAATGAGAAGCTTGGGGGAAGGGGGTGGGGTGTGGGCATCAGTATTTCTCAGAACACCCCAGGTGACTGCGTTGTGCAAAGTCAAGAACTGGTGGATTAGCTCACCTTCCCCTCCCCAGCTACACGCTGTAGGCCACTCAACGTTACTAGTGTAACCCAGACCCCTGACAATCTAGGCAAATGCGGGGGGGGGGGGGAAAATGGGCAGGGGCCTNTGGGAGCCCTGGTACGTGACCTTGTGCGGTCTGGGCTTGAAGGTGGTGCAGGCTCTGTCGGGATGGAAGCAGGGCTTTCCCTCTGAAGCGGGCGGGCGCGCGGGCTCCCCTTTCTCACCTTGAGCACCCTTAGCTGTAGCGTGTAAATTATCTTAGCAATTGCCTAGTCGCCAATGCACACTTCAGGAGAGCGAGAAACATCTCAGCCCCGGGCAAGCGGTGCTCCTCCCTTCCGCTCGCTGAGGGAGCCCAGCCAGGACTGCGGCTGGAAGCGGGCTTGCTGGGAAAACACTGGGCAGCCCCGCTGCTCCTGGGGCTCCAGGCCACCCACATCACCTACCTCTCTTTAAAAAGAAAAATTTCATGGGGCGCCTGGGTGGCACAGCGGTTAAGCGTCTGCCTTCGGCTCAGGGCGTGATCCCGGTGTTACGGGATCGAGCCCCACATCAGGCTCTTCTGCTATGAGCCTGCTTTCCTCTCCCCCTCCCCCTGCTTGTGTTCCCTCTCTCGCTGGCTGTCTCTATCTCTGTCGTATAAATAAATAAAATCTTTAAAAAAAAAAATTTCAAAAGGTAGCTGCTGAGGGACCCGCTTCTTCCCTGTAGTGAGGCCGTGGGAAGGAGCTGCTGGCTCCCCCGCCACCTCCACCACTGATCAGATGCATGGATCCGCCTCTTCCTTACCTGCCCCGCCTCCTCCCGTCCCTCTGCACCTGCTCAGAACCACTGTGGCAGGAAGGGGACCCTCCCTGCTGCTCTATAGAGTGGAGCACAGCGAGGCTCCCAGGGGCTCCGTGACGTGCCCAAGGTTGGGTGGGAGCCAGCTCCTGGCACGGAATCCTGAGTCCCCCCCGCTTCCTAAAGCCACGGTCCTTGTTCTCCGTCCTGTGCGCCACTTAGAGCTCCTTAACGTTCCACGGATCTGCTCCTGTTAGCCCCCGCCCGTTATTTGAGAACCGCGTGCCTGCCTCACTCACCATATACACCAGTGCTTGCAGGGCCCACCCGTCTCTGTGACACGATCCAAACTCCCAGCAGCTCCCGCCAAGTGCCCTCTTTTCCCCAACAGACCACTTCTGCAGTTCACTCTGGTTTTCAGCAAGGTCCTTTATTTATCTCCTGTTCCCCCAGCACGGCACATGAGCTCAGGTCGCCGGGTACCCGTGCGGGCTGTGGGCTTTGTAAACGGAGAGCAGTCAGTAGGTATAGAAATCATGCACCTCGGTGATTCTTCGACACGATACTTAATGAGTAGAAAGATTTCAGGTGTGTTGGAAACTGCTGCCCTGTCCTGCATTCTGCTCACGGAAAAAGATCGGTGTAGAGATTTTACTCAAGTGGAGACAGGTTTTCCTTGCTCACTTGCCAGTAACTGCCTAGAGCATCTCGGGTCATGGTCCCTTCGCATGGCTGCTCCTCCCGGAAGCTGCTGGTTTCCATTCTGACGGAACATGGGACCTGTACGTGTGACC
Source organism: Ailuropoda melanoleuca (assembly GCF_002007445.2). Classification (NCBI taxonomy): domain Eukaryota; kingdom Metazoa; phylum Chordata; class Mammalia; order Carnivora; family Ursidae; genus Ailuropoda; species Ailuropoda melanoleuca. The sequence goes on from NC_048229.1 coordinate 22,751,339, forward strand.
AGATGCACCCCGCACCGCTCCGTGCCTTTATACGTTGGCCACTGCCCGTAATACAGGATTCAAAAAAGGCTTCTCTAGGACGGCTGGAGGCTACTCTTGCACACCTCAGGTCACAGGAGAATGTTCTAGAATTTGTGCCTCCAGCCAGCCACGTCCTTCACAGGAGACCAAAAAGCCAGCTCTGCCGCTGTGGGTCTTTTGGGTTTGTAGGTCTTCCCAAAGGCCTCGCTCACATACCCCGTGGCTTAGGTTGCCGTCACCCGGGATGCACCCCTGCGCAATGGCAAAGATGTGGGGCCGACCCCTCCACCATCTCGGGAGCCCAGCACTTGAACATTTATGTACAGACGAGGAAATGGAAAATCAGAGGCAACAGAACTCCAAAGCAAAACAGACACGTTTTTGGTCAGACCGACGATTCCAGCTTTGCCAGAGGACGGTGTTGCGGGAATGTCACCTGGTGAGCTCGCGGTCTCACCCCACCACAGCTCCTATCAGCCAACCTGCTGGTCTGAACATTCATCACTGTGGACTCGAAGCATCTGCACGGGGAATGTTCCTGGCCCGGCTTGGCAGTAGGGCTTCTGTCGGCAGTGAGGTAAGTGGATCACACGTTCGGCAGCTGATCCGTGGGAGCCCCAACTTGGCTCTCGAGGACACCAGTCTCAGCTTGGAAGGAAAGCAATGTTTACACGGGAGCCTCCAGTCCCACCAGCCGGATGCTCCCCGCCATCGGGGACCTGACGGGGTTTGGGAGCCAGGGGAGCGATGGTGACAAGTCCGCTCGGGCCCGGCTGTGTGCGCCGCCCCGGACCGGGTCCACCCAGCCCGTGAAGCCGGCCGGGTGTGGGGGCTGCAGACTCTCCCCCTGCCCGGGGGTGGCTGAAGGGTCCCCTGTGTGACCATGATGGCAACAGAGGCCAAGGTCTCTAGCTCTCCGGTTTGCAGTTTTTTTGTTCTGTGTCGTTTGTTTTTAAGATGGCCACAAGGAGTTTTTACGCGATTACATTCAGACAGATAACCCCTTGCTTTCTCTGTTCCAGAGCACTGAAAAAACCAGGTACGCAACATGGCACGGACGACAGTCACACCAAGGGCACCGAGGCCCCTGGTCACAGAGCAAAGTAACGCGCTATTAGGCAGAAAAGAATCGCAGAAGCAAATGACTGGAAGGGGAAGAAAAGAAAACTCTAAGGAGATACAAGCTGAAAATTGCCCATTTACAATAACCAAAGGAAAGAGGGACCCCACGTGATCTCAAAACCCCAAATAAGAACTTTCTGGCGAGGCAGGTTTCAGAGCATGGAATCACAGCACGTACGGGGTGGGGCTGGACTGTACCCCAGTCTGCCCAGGTTGACCCGCGGCCACTGTCGCCGACTCCAGCATGGGAAATGGGTCTCATCGTCCCGGAGCAAAGATGAAATCCAGGGCCTGCCGTTCAGCTGCTGCCACATTGGGATGCCACAAATCCACCATGAAAACCACCCGTGGGCCATCCTCTGCCGAACCTGGGAGGGGGAGGGGTGCGAAAGAGGAGACGTTCGAACCGTCCCAGAGCCAGGACCCATGCAACGCCGGACCCCACACAGTTAGCTTTCAGGCAGGGACCCCTCCTGTCCCTTGGCATGGATCGGAAGATCTCCTCCTCTCTGAACAAGAATGTTATCAGGCTTCATGAGGTTCTGGGTGGAGCGTATGAAAGGAGAGGGGCAGAGGGAGGCAGGGGTGAGTAAAGCGGTAGGCAGAGCACAGAGGGTTTTTAGGGCAGTGAAGCTATTCCGTATGATCCTTTCAGGGTGGATGTGTCACTATATGTTTGTCAAAACCCACAGAACGAACGGCAGCAAGGGTGAACCCTCATGGAGACTACAGAGTTTCATTAATAATGACATGTCAGGGGCGCCTGGGTGGCACAGTGGTTGAGCGTCTGCCTTCGGCTCAGGGCGTGATCCCGGTGTTATGGGATCGAGCCCCACATCAGGCTCCTCCGCTATGNAAAAAAAAAAATAATGACATGTCAATACTGGCTTGTTGCTTCTAACAGACGTACCACCCTAAAGAAAGATGGTAACAAAAGGGGAAACTCTGTGCGGGGTGGGTGGTATACACTTTCTACTCGATTTTTCCGGAAACCTAACTGTGCTAAAAAAGAAAGTCTATAACTTTAAAAAAAAAAAAAAAAGGCACCACTCACCTTCGTGGAATGCAGTGTGCAGGAAAGAGTCATCAAAGAGGAGGCAGCGTCCTTCTGCCCAGCACTGGGGCTCTCCCCCCACCACCAGCTCGCAGCCACTTGGAGTTTTGAGACCTTAGGGGGAAACGCAGAGAAAAGAGAATGAAGGCAGATGGGTTGGGGGCTGGCCTGTTTTGGTGTGAATTCTCAACTTCGGAAGTGTCCGACCTTCTGCCTCACCCCTTGGAGCCCTGTGTGGGGTGGGGGTGGGGTGCTTCGACAGAGCCAATACGGACTGTGGACCCCGACTGTCACGGAGCTCCCTGGAAACGCGCATTTTTCCATTGGTTTCATCTGTTCTGGGTCACGGGCTATTTAGCCAAGGCACGCACTGCACTTCTGAGACTCTTGAAGCCCATCTGTGGGAGCCCCCCTTCACCCCGTTAATCGAGGAAGGCCAGGTTCAGAACCTGCCTGGCCCAATAACTCTGGTTATTATAGCCCACTCTCCGGGGCTGTTTTGCTTGAGATGGAACCGTGACCTCCTCTTTGGGTTCCAAGCTTGAAATACATGTTGGGCCTGAGGATGGCATGTTCTTAGTCTAAGCTCCTCCGGCTTCCCTCTGGGACACTGGAGGACACCCCTAAGGCCATGCCTGAGCTCCGCGGGGAAAGAGGCCTACACCTTCGTAAGGAGCCCTATGCTCACAACGGCAAGCAGCAGGTGCCAAGCTCGGTTGCTTAACGGCGGAAGGCGGGCCTGGCCGAAATGCTGTCATGCAGCCGCTTTCACCTCCCCGTCTCCCCGCCCAGGATCTGAGGACACACCCGGCCCCTGTCACTGCCTGGATGTCTGTAAACAAAGGCACCACCGCAGCCCTCGAACAGATTCCCGAGGGGCTGGGTGGGCCCTACGGCTCTCAGGAAGGACGCATCGGGAGTAAGCAGGACCCTGGCAAAGGGGGTGGGATCGGGGTCGGTCTTGTCCTTCTTCAGGGACTACTGGTAAAGCCATGACGCAGGACCAGGTGGCACTGCACCCCCTCCCCCCAACTGACTCCTTAGGACAAACACGAAACAGAGTTCTCGCTAACAGGCATTTAATGCGCCCCTTGAATGGGAAACAGACGGCCCCGGCACGTGTGCAGGAGGAATTCACAGAGGCCGCACGGCAGAGTGGCAAGGACAGAGGACCTGGGGGTGCCGCAGGGCTCTGGGCCAGTCACTTCACCTCTCTGAGCCTGTAAAGGGGGTACAGAAGCATACTTACCGTCGGGGCTATGTGACCACTGTCCTTGCCACCGAGAACATACGGACTGCCCGAGTGCGGGTTTGGGCTAAACCAGCACTTTTCGGACATCTCTTCACCCCCTCTCCAGATGGAGCGGCTGAGATTCAGAGAAGAGACGGGACCTGCCAGAGGTCTGCTATTCGGTCCTGGTGGGCACCTGAGGTTTGAATCCAAACCCGTCTGGCTCCGCAGAACTGGCTCTTATGACACCGGACATGTCAGTAGCCGTGGTATGAAAGTGGTTGTCCATTCTTGTAGCTAATGCTTCTCCTTTCAATAGGACATCTCACTGAATCAGGCGAGAAGGGCCGTTCTGACTCCGGAAGCGTGATCTCTCATCCCCCACTACTGGTAACAAACTGGTGGGTGGGGGCAGGTAGGGCTGCGATGGGCCTGGAGGAAGAGAGCCCCCACTGACTGGTAGAGGTGGACGAGGCCGTGAGGACTCGGTGGTTCTCTGCAGGGACCCTCCACCCCAGGGCTTCAGAAAGCAGCTCTCCTTTCTCTGTGCCACTAAAGGATTCATCACCATGCCCCACGGCATAACAGAAAAATGGTCTGTCCTGCTGGCCTGACAGCCCCCTGCTTACTTTCTTCTGCCTTCCCCTTCACTGTGCCCTGGCCTTCCAGCGGCGCCCCCTTCCTGCCTACTCCCCGCGAACCAGCTTAGTTGGCAGAAATGATCAATACTCTCCCAGAGAGAACATTCAGGTGGGAGAGGGCGTTGGGGATGGAGAGGGGCCCCACATCCTCTGGCTGAGGGCTTGCTCTTTGTCCCCACCGACCACTCAACGAGGCAGGGCAAGGGTGCAGAAAGGGCTCCGGGCGCCAGTGGCCCCCACTTCAGGAGGCTGGAGGCTGGCACTTGGCGGGGCAAGGTGAACACAAGCTGCTCCGCCAGTTCCGCCCAGCTCGACGGCCCGGAAATCCAACCACATGCACATGAAAGGCTATGACAGTCTGATTGTGCTTGTTGAGCAAGAATTTGCTGAATACGCTCGTGCATTTTCATCTACCCTTTCCCGAGGGTTGGCCATGTGGAAGGACATCTGCCTCCCCAGTCAATCTGCCTCGTGAGCGTCGGAGGTCGCTTACTGGAGGTCTGCGGCCATGCGGTCGGGACGTCCCAGCCCCACGGCTGGAGCTGTCCCCACGGCGCTACGTGGGGTCCAGACCGAGTGACGTCACCTCTAGAGATAGCTCAGAGCGGTCCTTGGAGATGAAAGGACTGGGGGGATGCACAGCCGTGGCTGGGGTTTCGGGTGACTGCGGGGACGGCTCTGCAGGTCACAACTCCAACGGAAGGCAGGAAAAGGGGGCAAGGGTTGGCAGTTCAAGAGCCGGGTTCAGGCACTGCCCGTGCCTCCTGCACTCCAGCCAGGCAGACTGGCAGAGGCGGGGCCGCCACAGATGGGCTGGGCGCACTCCCTCTCTCGCAACACCCAAGGTCACGGGGGCTGAACCCACCTTTGTTTCATTCCCAGGTGGATACAAACGTGCGTCTGACAGTGGAAAGAAGGAAACGCTGAGCACACCCAAGCAGGGAGCTTGCCCTGGCCACGGGGAAGTGGCCACAGTCCAGCGGGACTCCTTCCAAGATAACATGACACGGCCCAGTTTTTCTGGTGGCAAGAACGAGCTGGGCTGGGACGGGAGTGACAGGTGGTACCGAGGGCCTGCGTGGGCAGGGTTTACACTCGCACGTGCACGGCACGGGTACATGACAGGCGTTCGTGCACAGGAGGCAAAGCCGAGGTCTTCTGCCTTCCCCCTTGCCACCCGACACATCTGCCTGGGTTCTACGGCAGTCCGCAAATGCCCTTCCCTCCGGGTCACTCAGAAGCTTTTGAAAAACATCCAAAGAAAACCTCTGAAGAAAGCACAGCGCTGCTCCCCGTGACCCACAGCCTCAATCTCGAAGCCGGGCATGGGCAAACCGGCCCCCACCACCACGGCTCTCTCCCACCCAACCTGTCCGACCTCGGCCCTCACCCTGGACTCTGCAGCCAGCTACGTCCGGAGCTCAGGGGGAAGGTTCCTCTGTTCCACCCTGGCGGCCCCGGCAGCCTGCCCAGGCACGTACCATTATGCCTGTGCTAGAGGCTCAGAGTCTTGGGGTCCCAGCCAAGATCACTCAGCAGATGGGGCTGACAGAGCTGAGTCCGGGGGTGCTTGCTTCTGAAGCCCGATCGTTTCCCACTGTTTCCTGAGGGCCCAGGTCTTAGGGATCCCTTCTTACACCGTCCAGCACGGGTTTCACCCCAGAAGCTACTGGTTACCACCGCTGTCCACGTCAAGCGGCCTCAGAAGATACCATTTATTGAACCCTGTCAGCGATCCCAAGGTAAGCGCTACCTCCCCATTTTACAGATGAAGAAACTGAAGCACAGAGAGACTGAGCACGGAGCCAGGCCACCTCCTCTGGCGCCTCTGCCCTGTCCTGCGTCTGCTCTTGAAACACTCACAGCGTCAACTGCTCGAATCTGGTTGTTTGTTAGAGCGGCAAAGCCCTCTGTACACGTCACACCCTGCTCAGGACCCCCACATGGGGCAGGGGAAGCAGAGCGCTCCAGGGGAAGCGGGGCTGGAGGGCCCGGGGCGTCCAGCTCAGGTCCCCCCGGCTGCCCTGAGGCTCCACTAGAGAACACTTATGAGCCCCCCGGCCCTAGGCTGGATCGGGCTTCCTCTGCGTGAGCCTTTTCCTCCTCTGTTCTGAAGCCAAGGCAGCCAGCACTGCAAACCTCCTGAAGCCGACCCTGCCCGGGGTTCTGGGCACGCCCCCTGGTCTGGGTGCTGCCTGGGGGTGCGTCGCCCCGGTAACCAGCCGTTATGGTGACTCACCAGGAACAAGGCATTCTGGGGAACAAACGTCCCTGTGTACTGAGCTGCGGTGAAGCCTACCTCAAGGTGCGTACTCCACATTCGGCTCCGTGCGAGTCAACACCTCACTATCCACGTTCTCGCTCATCAGACCCTCCAAGTAACTCACGGGGGCGGGGGGAGCTTTTGACCTCTCCTTCCTAACGGAGGACACGGAGGTCCGGGGAGGCGAAGTGACTTGCCCCAAGGAACACAGCCAGCGGGCGGTGGGGCTGGGATGCAAACACGGTCCGGCTGACACCGACCCCATTCTCCAAACCACTGCCGCGCGCGTTACCAACTGCCCTGGAACCTGAATACACTCAGCGTCAACACCGAGCATGACGTCCCCCTGGATGCATCTTTCACAGCTGCCCGGACGTCAGTATGAACCTCAGTGATCGTTACAATAAGCCTCTGGCTCTCAAGCTGTGCTGCCCAATACAGTAGACGCGAGCCACGTGTGCCTCTCGAGGTCTGGAGGAAGGGAAGAATCCCCTTCCTTGCCGGCACCAGCCACATTTAGAGCACTCCGTGGCCACACGTGGCTGGTGGCTACCGTATGTGGACAGGGCAGATGGAGACCATTTCCATCACCGCAGAAGGTTCCCCCGGACAGACCTTCTGTCGGGTCATACTGCTCACCGGTTCCTTTTCTCACTCAATCTCCGTGGTCAAAAATGTTTGCACACAATTCATCAATGACAGAAGTTCGGTGCAGAGCGTGAACGGGCACGATTCTGGCTGCCCGGGCGGCCGCAGCAGGCGGGCCGCGCACTGAGACCCCGTCCCCGCGACATACCTAAGTGGCACCGGATGCGGATGTTGGTGGGTCCATAGTGCTCCGTTATCACCGTCCCCGGGCTCAGCACGGAGATGCACGCGTTCCCAAAAACATTGTTCCCAATACAGGTCCGAAGGCTCCCGAGCAAGCGGTACGTCCGTGGGCACTTCCTGCAGTTCCTGGGAACGCAAACCCCCTGATTGACCAAGTAAAAGGTGACCCACTCCCCGCTGGGGGTGCTGTTCATTTTCCATCCTTGCGGGAGGCTGCAGTTTGAGAAAGCTTTGTACAGGGTCTCGAACTCGCACAGGATGGTCTGGAAGTTCCGTTCCAACAGCTCCACGTCGTGCTTCTGTGCGTCCCGGGAGAAGTAGGGCGTGGTGGGGAGGTCAGGCAGGAAGAAGACCTCGGGCTTCTGGATGGAGGGCCGGCTGTTGAGGTAACGGCCCTGCTCGCGGATGCCCTTGTGGATGCGGCCCATGCCGGACCAGGAGTACCGCTTGGCGTACTCCTGCAGGTTGTGGTACAGCTTCTGGTTGAGGCCCTCGTTGTGGGCACAGCGCACGCACTCGGGGGACTGGCAGTACACGTAGCCGTTCTGCAGCCCATTGGCGTCTGCGCCCTGCATCAGGGAGTTGACGGACGCGTAGGGCCGCGGCTGCTCGCGGCCCACGTGGTAACAGTACCACACGAACAGGACCAGCAGGCAGGCCACGGTGACCACAGCGGTGGTGTCGCAGTCCCGCACCGACTGGATGCCTGTGGCGATGCATTCCCGCAGGCCGTCCAGCGACCAGCTCCAGGCCACCAGCCACTCTAGCGACATCTTGGGGGAGTTGACGTTGGCAGGGGGCGAAGCAAGGTCAGACAGTCAGTCCTCGGGGGGTCCCAAGGGCACCCACACCATGCAGCTTAGCGTGGGGGGGAAGGGGCGGCTGGGGCTGGGGGAGGCATGGTTGCCACTGTTCCTCAGATCCCGCCAAGGGTGGCATTGACCCACATCTGGGCTCACCACTCTGCTCCCGGCAAAAAGTCACTGCAGGTTGGGTGGAAGGAGCTGCTTTCTGTCACACTAGCAAGTGGGGTCGGTCACCGTGAAACGATTTTCAAATCTGAGATGAGAAAAGAAAAGTAAACCAGCATAAATTTTCATACCTGGAAAGATCCTCAACTGAAAAGTAAAATCCCAGATCATTCTGGAAGGTCCTTGTGGGTAGGGGATACACTTTTCAATCTTACGTGTCCTCTCCCCATTTTACCACACCGCCCTGTTTCCCAAAAAGGCCAGTGGTGCATAATTTGCATCCAGTATGGACAATGACACAAGCCCCACCTATTCTGTGTCATCTTCAGGGGGTGTGATCAGACCCATTTTACAGGTAGGGAAACCAAGGCCTTGAGAGGTCACACACCTCATCCAAGTTCACGTGACCAGGGCAGGAACACGCACCCCAGCTGACTGTAGGCTGGTGTCTATGCATAGTAGGTGTTTCACAAATACTTGTTCTCCTAAAGTCTCTGTACCTTTACAGAGATGTGGATTCAAAAGCATTTTAAAAATGGCAAAGGAGGAGGGGCGCCTGGGTGGTGCAGTCGTTAAGTGTCTGCTTTCGGCTCTGGGCGTGATCCCAGCGTTCTGGGATCGAGCCCCACATCGGGCTCCTCCACTGGGAGCCTGCTTCTTCCTCTCCCACTCCCCCTGCTTGTGTTCCCTCTTTCGCTGGCTGTCTCTGTCAAATAAATAAATAAATAAATAAATAAAATATTTTTAAAAAAATGGCAAAGGAGGGGCACGTGGCTGGCTTAGTCAGTTGGCTGTGTGACTCTCGACCTTGGGGTCATGGGCTTGAGCCCCATGGTGGGCGTAGAGATGACTTAAAATAAAATAAATAAATCCTAAAAATGGCAAAGAAACCATAAAACTGCACGTTCCCCATTTACTTTCTCTTTTCACGGTGCTTCATCAATCTTACTTAATCTCTCTTGCCCTTCTGACACAGGCTGGGTTTAACGCAAGCTGGAAGGGGAGGTGGGCTCTTGGGGGTCGCCCCCATGGCAGACACAGGGCATTTCTGTCTACCCACTTGCGAGACTACTCCATGGTCTCACCCGCAGGTTAGGAAAGGAAGTGATGGGGGAAAATGGAAACAGAAGCCCTTTCAGGTCTCTTGTCTCCGAAACAGACGGGAGCGCTATGCCAAGTATCCCACCAATGGTTAGGGCCAGCGTCTAGCACCCTGGTTACCCTAATAATCTGAAAGTCTGATCAGAGCCCGGCAGTCATGCTGCCCTGTCTACAAAACCCCGGCCGTGTTTCCCAGCTGAGACCCTCTGTCCAGCCTGCTTTTTCTAACCTGAGAACAGCCAGATCTACAATCTCCCGCAAGCCTAACACACTCTCTCAGCGCGAGGGGCCGAATAATTCAAAAATCATTTTGTGCACTACCTTCTCTCTTGGGAACAGAAGGCAACTGAAAAACTGGGAGAGCTGTGCCCTCTCCTTTCTCTGGGAACACACTTGGCCAGAAAATTCTTGCGAGGTGGCAGAGAGGCCAAGGACCCAAACGGGAGGTGGGCTAGACCCTGGCCGGGACACGTCCCCTTCCCTCCCAGTTCCTTCATCTCTAAGACAGGGTCATGCTCATCTCCCGGATGGAGGCGAGTAACGACAGATGTAAAGCACTTAGGACATCACAACAAACATTTACTATGTACTTAGACGTGTGGCACTCCATGTTGATCCGCCAGCAAAGCAAAGGAGGGGCATCATGGACAGGTTAATCTCAGCACTAGGGACCCTAAAGGCAAATTCTGGACACTCTCGTTGCTATGCATCTCAACTGATTTTTATTTGTCCCCAGACTCACAAGGCTGAAAATGAAAGAGAAACCTTAGGTGCTCATTAACTGCCTACTTGCATCTTCCCAGCTAAGGTTGGATTAAGAATCATTTGACTGTAATGTTTAGCAAGTCAAAAACACACATGCTAAATATTCATGGCCGTTTTTATGTTTCTAGGAAAAATACAAGAGTGGGGAGGCTAGCAGCTCCATTTTTTTTTTCTCACACATTCTCAATTTCTTCACAGATCTGGGCCCCACTGGCTGGAAACAGACCCTTCTGTGCCCCTGGTTCTCTCCTAGCGATACCATAACTGGCACATGTTCCCTAAAAGGGGAAGGGAAAGAAAATCTGGGATGATTTTCCCATGTTTTGTTTGCAAGCCTGTCTCCCAACCAGAAGCCCGGGATTCCTGAAATTCAGTGTGAAACTGTCATGGTGTGATAAACAACCACTTTTACTAAAAGGACTCCCCCCCCCCCAACCCCGTTCAACCTCTAATTGGAACTTTGAAACTCGGTCTCTCAGGAGAAGAGGTTTCTCTTCAATGAGAAGTGAGATGGTGATAATTTAACAAACACCTGTTAAGTGTCAGTCCCCATCAGCCCTGCTAATCACTTAACTCAAGCACAATGAAATCTTGGAAGACAAGGCGGATGATGAGGGGATCTCTCGACCAGACACCCCTGCGGCTCATCCCCCTCCTGGGGGAAGCCTCGTTCTAGACAACGCCAGCCATGAGCTCCCTAGGCTGAGCTATAAACACAAGGCAGCAAAAGATTCTGATGCCCTGAACCCAGCTTTGGCTCCTGTTCTCATAAACGGCACTGAGAGCCAAAGTTAGGACTTTTCTTACCTGCCGCGCTTCCTTTTAGCCAAAACACACTGCCAGGCCCCTGAGCCCAGAGGTGGACTGAAAAGCGACATGTAACACTAAAAAAACCCCTTACATTTGCAGGGTGACTGGCAGCTTATTAACTACTGGTTCCAACATTTGACCCTCAAGGCACCCAGTGACAACCACCAACGCTCCAGTGGGAAGGGCATGGATTCTCTCCCCCTCCCCAGTTCCTGGCTCAGTAACTTCCAGTTTCCTTCACATATCTGATCATTTGCATCTGTTTCATGTCTGTCCTCCTAGGGACAGGGACTAGTCACTGCAGTTCTGCCCTTTAAGAACTCTGATCGTAAAGGTCAGGCAGCTCTGGGGAATAGGGTCCAAATTCACGGCCAATTGGTGAGCAAGTCCAATGAAATGTAACTTCTGATACGGTGAACATTTGGGGAACAGACTCAGCTCCAACCGGGCTAAAGCCGCTCACCTTACAATCCAAGAGGCTCCTCCATGCTAAAGTGCTTCTGGTCACTCTCAGGGTGTGGCCAGGCCATCCTAGAAGACCCCCTAGGAGCAGGGCAAGGTGTGTGTGTGATGCAGGTCACCCTCTCCACCCAGGACCCAGTAAACTATACCCTGGGACCAGCCCTCCCCTGTGGGCAACTGGAGACCTCTCCTCCTCACTTTCTGGGCCGCCTTTTTCAGCATCCACCCACTCTGGAGAGTGGGGGAAAAGGGGGGAGCAGCGGATGGGTTAACACAGATGGTGACCACCAGAAGGTCAGGGGAGGAGGGGGATGGGATAACGGAAAGGCGAATATTGACAGGAAAAGTGGGCAATCGGCTAAAGACTAGGGAAGGTGGTTTATGGTGACAGCTCATGGGACAGGGGAGGAGGGTCACCGCGGAAAATATGGTTAGTGGGTGACGCTCAGGGCTGTGGGGAAGGGGAGAGCAGGGAAGGAAAGGGAGCGGGGAGAAGGGTCACAAAGAGGGCGGGGGCGCCGCGATGGGGCAGCGGCTACAAGGAGGGTGCAGCCCGGCCGGCCGCCAACACAGCCCGGCGGCGGCGCTCGGCACGTAGCGAGCGCCGGGCGGCGGGGGCCCCTTGGCCGGGCCGGGATGCG